>NC_054417.1:6369509-6669509 GCF_017976425.1 Toxotes jaculatrix
TACAAACACACACTGAGACACGTCACACACTCGTACAGAGGCGACACACACAGAGGCGTGGCAGGCAGTAACGGTCCAATCAAAGCCGGATTGATTTTCAGAGCTCTCAGGGGATTCTGTTCAGTCAATAAGGGACTCTGTTAGACAACTGAAGACATGATGGATCTACCATACATCTTGGCTTACAGTGTTTCAGCTGCCTTGTACTAGACTATGACACAGAACAAAATAGAAGTAGTTTTTAAGCAGCCTTATTTATAGTTTACAAATAAATAAGGCTGCTTACAAATAAGCCACAAGAAATCAAGAAGCAAGAAGCAGTTATTTCATGGACACACAATTGTACAACCAACTTTGCCAAAGTGTTTAGTTAGAATTTCTGTTAATAACACAAATGTGAATCTGAAAAAGTCGGTTGAACTGATTGGGGCCATACATGAGAGCAATGCTGTAACTTTAATGTAATTCACTGTAGATATCTTGAGATGCACATCTAAAGGTCTGTCCTCCAGTGCGCCTGCATGATCTGACTGTTGAGCCAGTTACGTGCACGATTTCATGCTTGCCTCACCGTTTTACAGAGAAAAAGAGACAGAAAAGAAAGAAGAAATGAAATAGAGAATGGTTGGCATAAGAAAACAGTCTGTAGTCCAACTTGTGACACTGGAGAACACCATGAACATAATCCCAGGTCTTAGTGGAGCACCCGGACTGCACTTGGGTAAACAACGGCAGGAAATTCTTCAGTGAATATGTTAAAAATCATATCGCCGGTGCTGTGTCAAATAACGGTTGTTGTTATTCATAGCAGAGCTGCTTAGCATATTGTAGAGCGGTAATGAGCTCATAGAAGTATTTGGCCAGTGCTGTAGGAACTAGCCTGCATTTGTGGCTGTTCCTGTCAGCGTGTCAAATCTAATATTCTCTCTCTGTGCGTGGGGCTGATAAATTATTAATAGCATGTATTTGAGGAGCTTTCTTAGAACACGCTTCTCGCACGTCACTCAGCCTCTGCTCGTTACTCTTCCTCCTCTCCATGCTGATGTCACACCTCACAACACTCATCAGTCTTTCCCCCTCTTTCCTCCTCAGTGTTCATCTCTTTTTGTTGTTGAGCTGAAGGCTGATAATGTTGGATTGGAAGCCTTGCATCTGGACAACTCAGCGTCTTACTTTGCATATGAACTGCGTGGGAGCTTTTCCTCCACCCTGCCTCTTTCCCCCTTGCATCTAAATGGCTCTCTCCTCCACTGAAAAGTAGGACAGATGCTTCATTTAACACTTGGGTGCGATCATTACACACTTTGTGTACATTATACAACAAAAAAAGCAATAAATCCACCTACTTCTCTAATAAAGATGGTATTGTGCGGCAACTAAGAGCATAAAAAGCTGGGTAATGTGTGATGTGGCAATATGTTAACACAAAAAGGGCCACAGTTTTTCATGCTAACATATGATTATATGGCTGAAGAGTATCTTAAAAGGCATTTTTGCATTTCACATGTACAGGAGGAAGGGTCTCTCAAACACAAAGGACAAAGCCGTCTTAAACACTGAATTTCTATGACTACACAAAAAAAAACTTTGATCTTAGATCTCAGGTCCCTATTCATGTTTTGAAGTCCACACACTCCACACGTGTCCCGGGCTGTGTTGGCGTGCCTGACTTTTTCTTTCTTACTCTTAACCAAGATGCTGCGTGGAAAGCCCCCGGTTCCTGACACACTCAGCCAGTCCCAGATAGGAGGAGAAGCGAGCAGCAGCAGATTAAATTATACAGGAGAAACCAGAAATAGCTCTAGTGCCGAGGCCGCGTGGACTTGATGCAAGAACACACCGATACGAGTCGCCACAGAGCAGTCAACTAGATTAGTCTTGCCCGGATCATGGAACGGAGGCGACTACTGTAGATTTGCCCATCGTGCTCTTGCAGCTATTCAGTGCATAGTGGGACGAATGAGAAAGGACCAAACGCACTTGACCTTTAGTGAAGGATCATAGTGGAGAGATCTAATAACCAGATTTAGTTAGAATGAAGAAAGACCTGTGTAAATTTTGTAAACTGTGAACCAGACTTCCTCCAATCAAACCTCCAACTTTCAGCCAGACAGCAAACACATGCCAGAGTCGAAGGCAACAGTGGTGCTGCTGTGCTGTGATTTCAAAAGGAGCCTTTGATCATGAACCATTCACCTCTTCACTCTTCACACATAAACATAAGCACCCACTTGACAACATCACGAAGGATCATTTTAGAGCATTTGATAAACCTGTGGGCAGAAAAAAAGCCATCAGGTCACTCATTACTTGACTACATGAAAAAACAGAGAAAATCCTGATCTTTCTCCATGATGATGTTGACCTTTTGCTGAGCACTGACCCACATTCAGAGCTGCATACATCCCTGACTGTGATTTCTTACCCAAAACATGCAGGAGAGGCAAACCCATGTCCTGGCCCTCCCTGCCAGAGCGGAGGGCAGAGACAGAGACACAGAGGGCATTCTGAAAAAAAGTGCCACGCGAGGGCTCTCCAGGCTCACGGCAGAAATCCACAGTATTCCCAGAAATTCCTGGCGGTTCCACGCAGGCTTCGGTGACACAGATCCATGCCAGACGTGCGAGGTGCATAGAGGGTGGGGAAGGGAATGCTGCTCTCGTTTTCTCTCTCTGATGGCCTTAGTCAGTCTCCCTCATCTGAGCTCCCTCCCTCTCTTGCTTGCTTGCTCTACCTCCTCCACTCTCCTGCTCCTTCACTCTCTCTCTTGTTAGCTCACTCTCTTCTGCCTTCTTCTCTGTCCCTCTTGAGGTGTGGTAACTTTATTCCGTGAAGGAAAGGGGGGGAGGTGAGTCCTGGACTTTATTTTTCTCCCTTCCAAAACTCCCCTCTCCTCAAATGATCCTTGTTAGTACCTCCTTTCCCTTTGCTCTCTTTACCCCTCACACACACATACAGTACACACACTCTATTCATTGACCACCCTCCACCCCTTTGGCTTCCCTGCATTGCATACCTCACCTCTCTTTCCCTCCACCTCTCTTCTGCAAACATGCTCGCTCATGTCTGCGCTAATGTCACTTCAATTTTTCATCGGCAACCCTTCCTGCTTCCAGATCTCCTCTCCTCCTTCAAAATATCTGCAACACTCGCCAGCTGCTGGGATGCAGCCGAGTGGTCAGACAAGCAACAAAAAAGTAACAGGCACTTCATGCAAACGTTGGCGGGACAATTAGAAAATATAGCTGAGCTCATCACTGTGATATACAGATATTGCTTCTACAGATGCACATGCAGACTCTTGCACAGTAGTAAACGTGGCAACACTTGCATCATTCTTCTTGGAGTAAAAGTGGTGATATCATTTATGTTTTTACAAAAAAAAAACCTGACATAACTTCTTCTGAAAACTAATTACCTGCCTTTTTCTATCTCTCCTGAAAAAGTTAAAGGTTAAAAAACTTGCAAGAGAAAAATTAAAAAAAGGTCAAAATGGATGGAGAAGGGGCAGAGAAGCAGCATCTTTCATATACCTGACACTAAAAGCACCATGTCAAGTCAGGGTTCACATGTTCTTTTATTGTTTTAATGTATTGTTAAATGTACTTTTTTTAAAATGCGCCTGCGTCCCTGCAAATGTCCCTATACGTGTGTTTCTCATCTTCCCAGGTCCTCTGTGTGTGCATATACTAAATATGCACACATGCATGTATGCATTTCTGAGCACATGCGTGAGGGATTGCTATATGCATGTGTACATCTATATAAAGTACAGCACTGAATCAACATTATATCAGCAGTGCGGACACATTACATCACTCCACAGTCAGATCCATAAAGGGCTAAGAGCCAATTCATTTTGAGAAAACACCCTCTATTGATCCCTGCTGCACTCCATCACTTCTACTGTAACAGTTACCTCGATCCATAGGCTAACCTGACACATAATCTGTGTGTGTGTGTGTGTCTGCCTCCGTGTGTACTCTATTAACATAATGTCAGCAAAGAGCACAGTGTGGATACATTGGGGAAATACTACTGGCTGTGCTGCAGCAGTCATGTTAACTCCTGAACTGGATTTTAAATGGATTTGGTGCCTGTCTGATACACGACAGCCAGTCTTTCCCTGCAGCCAGCTGGTCTAAACTGGGTTGCTAGCAGCCTCTAGTGGCCTGCAACCAACCCTGAGACAATCTCTGCAGATAGTAAGCATTGCTTGTATATGTCTACATATACAGCTCGTGCATGCAGCTCGTGTTGTTTTTTTTCCCTCTCTGGATGCAGCCAGAATAGCCATTTAAGTGATACTCTACTACCTGCAAAAAGCATTGATTTTGGGGCTGCTATTGGGAGTGGTGTATTTTCTCAGTACAACATTTTTGCACAGTGAGGTCAGGTTCTAATTCCCTTATTCCCAATGCAACATGCTGGAGTTCACTGAAAACACACAGGCAGGCAGACGGGCACAAGCACACACACTTACACATTCACTTTGTCTCCCACAGAATTGTACTCATGGACAAAGGAATTTAGACCGTGGTGGGACAGTAAAACTCTGCGTTAAAGCACAGAGTAATGATGTTCGCAGCCTGCTGTACCTATTTAAAGGTTGGGGGAACTTCCATTTGCATGGACATGCACTGAAAAACTGCGCATGGAGAGTGATATTTGACCAACAGCTACACCCTGTGCACACACACCACAGACAAGATGTTCAAATATTTTGATTGTATTAGATTTTCTGCTTAAACAAAAACTAAAGAGAGAAGGAAAGAAAAGAGAAGAGAGGAGCAAAGTTGAAGATAAGTATTCCACATCGGCTCTGCAGTCTCCTCTTTTATCGCTGGAGAATCCATCACATTAAAGCTTTAATGCTAGAATAACAAAGCATCCATCATGTTGAACGCCGGCCCAGAACACAGAGAGCCATTCAGGGCAAAAGCCTGCTATTCTCTGGGCACGGTACCTGCACACCGCTCGCCACGGCCGGCCGACATTTCTCAGCGTGAGAGGTAAGTTGGGAGCATGTGATAAATACAGCGAGCAATGAATGAGGTTTTCATGCATATGCTGGAGAGGCAGTCTAGAGGGAGAGAATAAGGAGCCATTCGGTGGACAGGTTTCTCATCACCCTCTTCTCTTTTGGCTGTCTGCAGTATTGCCTGATGTGAATTTACTGCCCGGGGGGACATTAGTTAAATGAATAGGGAGGCAAGTAAACACCAAATACAGAGGAGAGGAGAGGAAACAAAGGGTGAGGAGAGGAGACCAGAGGAAAGGAGACAGAAAAGGAACAGAAAGGAAAGTAGAGAAGAGGAGACATAAAAAGATGAAATCAGATAAAAGAAAAGAAAAGGAAAAAGGGAAAAGAGGACGAAAGTAACAAGGAGAGGAGAGGAAAGGACACAAGAGGAAGTTCAGTGAAATAAAAGGAAATGAACCAAAAGGAAAAGCAAGCAAAGGACACTAGACACAGGCAGAGGAGAGGGGAGGGGAAGAAAGGAGACAAGAGGAAATTAAATAAAACAAGAGAAAAGGAACAGACTATAAAAGAGGCAAAGGAAAGGAAAGGAAAGGAAAAGAAAGGAGACAGAGAGACATGAGGAAAGGAGAAAAGATGCAATTCAACTAAAAAGGAAGAATCAGAAAGGAAGAGAAATTGGAGAGACAAGGGGACAGAATGTGAGGATGGGAGAAGAGGAGAGGAGAGGGTTACCCTTCCATAGTACCACAATAGTGTCACCATAGTAACACACGGAGAAAACCTTTACACATCATCATCCCGCTGCCTCCCTCTCTGTTTCCCAGTCTCTTTCTTACAAAACCCCCTCCCATTCACAGTCAAACGTACACGATACCAACAAGATTCCCAGCACATCTCCTGTAGTAACCCGGCCCTATCATGTGGGGACTGCGTGAACTCCGTTGCCATGGAAACTGAACACCTCACAGCGGTCCTTGGAGGGAAGGCACAGAGCCTTACCTCTCCACTTTCACCTCCCAGTCGGTCACGTGACCAGTTCTAGTGCTGCAGCTGGAGCGACTGAGCAGCAACAGACTGAATGGTTGTCATGCACACTGCAAAAAGTGACCTAAAATGCAGTTTAGAGGCTTAAATCTAATTTATTTGTCCAATCAAACAAGATGTGGCCACTGAAGAGCTCACCTAAAGCTTATCAGACTAAAATTTCCTAAACTTGTTGCAGTGGGCAGCTTTACTGGCCACTTATTAAAAAAATAAACTTGTGATCAGCCAACTACTGTTGCAATAATTAGCTAAACAAGTGGTGACAGCTTTAGCAGCTATATTTCATCAGTGATAAAAAACATCCAAGTTAATCATAGAGCAGGGAAGACACTGACATTTTGTATGTGGAAAACTTTTACATGTAAAACACTGTTGCTAGAGAGAAGGGGAAAGGTAAATATCTATGTAAATTATCAGTTTAAAAAAAACTTCCTATGAAGCAGTCTGTCTATTCTGAATCTAAAAACTGTGACCGGGAAAACAAACTCTGCCGCCGTAGTAGGAATATTTTTGCCTTTTCCCTGTGGAAACCAACACTTTTCAACAAGAGAAATGAAAAAAATGAAAATCTGATTTTGGAAAAAAAAAGTTACAAAGGGTACAACTGTAGACCATGCCTAAGGGTACAATATCTGTATAATAGCAGAGCTGAAGATGTGGCTGAACTACCCCTTTCTGTATTAATAAGGCCAATGCAGAAAGCACAGGCTGAGCCAAAGCTGTAACTGAATGAACATAATGGGTTGGGGATTCATTGTATAGGGTCGAGGAGATATATAACAAGTGTGTGTGTGTCTGCAAAGGCACTAACAATCTCCACACACATACGAGAGAGCGCGACAGGGGAGTGTGGAGGGATTGAGCGCGGGTGTAGAGATAAGGAGCTGCGGCAATGGGGTGGGGGTTGGAGGGGGGCGGAGGGGGGGGTGCTGCTGGTGGGAGGGTGTTGGGGCTCGACGGGCGGCTGCAGCACTGCATGCTACGGCGTCACCGCGAGCAAAATCCCATCATCACCAGACTTTGTAACACCCCTGCTGCCCAAACAGTTCTCATACGCAACAGCAGAGAGCTCGCAGTCGAGGGAGAGTTACAGCACTGCAACACTCAAGTTTCAAACCTTTTGACAGAAATTTAAGTCCAGGATTGAAGCTTGCCATGATGCAAAATTAGCCAAAGTTGGTGATTAAAATATATTATAGAAGGACACATGAAAAGTCCCAAAAGGTGTTTTTATTTCATGATAATATTCTCACTAGAGGGACGGAATATTTTCAAAAACTGCTGAGGATGCAGTGGATTACACCGTTTTGGCCAGTGTTTCTAGCTTTATGATGACTGCAAAATGATGACTGCTCTGGAGACGCTTGTGCCGTTTAAAAACATTTGCACAGAAAAGAAAAAAAAAAAATCACTTCCAAAAATGATCCCACCCATCACCATTCATCAGAGCTTCGCCCCAGGCACTGTTTCTGGTGTCCTAGCATGTGTGTAAGTGCTCATGTTGGAGTGTGTAAGAGGAAATATTGCCATTTGGACACACCGGAATTGTTACACATGATTGATTATCTGCTAGAGAAAAGCAAAAAGGCAAAGATTGCGGTGCAGGTTTTGCTAATAACATTGGCTCCGGGGAAACAGACAAAGGAAGAGAGTGTGCATTCAGCTGATACCATTCAATGAACTCAGATTGGCCTTTCTTGCTCATGCACATGTGCCATACGAGCGTCGGAATATGGCGCAGGGACGAAAGACTCACAACCCCCTCGTCAAAGTCGAACAAATACAGCATGAAAAGCAATGACAGGAGATGAATGGGGAAAAGCGAAAGCTCTTTCTTGGGAATACACGAACCCCCAATAATGGTGCATTACAATTCTGCAGTTGTGAAAGCAAGGTGACCCTATGTATCAGGAGAAACTATCATTTCCTCCAGGTGGTTGCTGCAAGTGCCTGGCTCTTGTGGCAAATCCAAAATCTGATCCCCATGGTTCCCCACCATCTTTATCTGTAGCAGCAGCCTGGAGACCACTTGGAGATGTAACACTGACCTTGAATCAGCACTTAAGAGGGACATCAACCAGCCTTCCAGAGCCCATGGTCCATGACCAGTCGCCAAGCTCGCTTTCAAAGCTACGTCATTTGGTGGTTTAGCTAAAGCCGGCAGTATGCATGTAAAGGCTGAGTGGGATGATTGAGAACGAGGCCCATCCTGATGTGGATTTCACGCAGGATGAGAATTTCAGACGTATTTTTTGCCATTTTTGCAAAAGAAAGCCACCTGCATGGGCTGAAGTGAGACACGAAAGACGACGTGTGCAGAAGTCCTCTAAGTCCATTGAATCCCCTTTTAGTCTCCCATTCCAAGCACCCCTACCCCCCCTCTATGAAGTCTTACCTTGTCTCGCTTGGCCCCCCGCAGAGGAAAGAAGCAGGCGAAGAGAAACTTGCCCCAGCTGATGACGGCAGCCAGGCACCAGTTGAGGCGAGCCATGCCTGTGTCTGTCCCGTCTCGTCTGCCAGCCTCTTATCTCCCCCCTTGGCTCCGGGTTAGGATCCTGCAACCCCTGAAAAAGAACGATGTCAAGCGAAAAAAGACCTCACGGAGACAGGAGACCCTCTTGTCCTAGTCCGTGGAGCAGAAATGAAATGAAAACCTTCCTTCAAGTCAGATGACGACTGGGGATTTATTTTCCTTTCAGAGATTTTTTTGGCAATTTTGGCTACCTGTCTGGCTGTGTGTCTGCAATTCCAATTTGTGGGGGAGCAGGGGGGGCCGATGTGGAGCTACTGGCGTCCCACAAACGGACTAGACCCTTGGATGGTCTAGAGGGACCCAGAGCATCAAGAGCCTAAAACTGTCTTCCTGTCTTTCCATCCATCTGTCTTTTGCTCTCTTTCGTCTCTTCTGTCTCCACAGCCCGGTCTAGATGAGTCAGTCCTCAAAGTGTGATGAGCGCCGTCGGCTGCATAATGCGAAGAGCCTGTCGCTGATCGACGACACTGTTACACATACACACACGCACACTGGCATGCCCACACTCCCTGTGTCTCACACACACATTCATGCCCACGTACACTCGCCTGCAAAAAAACGCTGTCCTGGCACATACATCCAGAGGCAGAAGAGCCCCCCTCTCATCACACAGCTCCCCTCCAGGCTCAGGATCCCCGGTGCTTCGCGCTCACACTCTCCTTACACACACTCGTCTCTCTCTTTCGCTCTGTGCTGCTCTCTCTCACACATGCACTGATGCTGCAGCACTTACTCAGCCAGCGCGGGAGGAGGGGAGCAAAAGAGTGAGGAGGGGGTAGAAAGGGAGAAATGACTGGGAACAGAACGGCTGAAAGAGAAAGAAAAAAAGATGGAAAACAGATGGGGTTTCTATTGAGAATGACAGATTGAGTGTATTCATTCTGTGTTTATATTTCAGAGTTGAACCCAGTGTCGCTGAAGAGGAGACGGCAGTGTGCGTATGAACGAAAGTGCGCATCAAGTAGTGATCACCGGGAGAGGTGGAGGAGTGAAAGAATGGACTGAAAGAGTGAATGGAGGAGTCAAAATGGACGGATGGGAGACATCAGGAGAAGAAAGACAAAAAGGAAGGCTGGGAGTCGCAGAGAGAGGAGAGGCAGGAGGGGAGAATGTGTTTGAGAATATTGAGCAGAGACTACTGGTGAACACATACACCAGCATGCGCAATACACACACACACACGGACACGCAGCAGCCGTCACGGTGCAAGGCTGATACAAGGCAGGCACAGGGTGAGATGATTGTAGAGTGTGTGGAAAATTGGGTCGAAGGGAGAGAGAAGGAGGGAGGAGAGAAAGAAAGGATAGAGGATGGCAGAACAGGAGAGGAGCGGGGTGTTGAATCATTGTGTCTTGGGTGATTATTTCCCTCTCTCCCTCTCTCTCATCCACACACACACACACACACTCACACACACACGACTGCAGGTGGTGCACAGGCTCGTTCACTGTGCTGCAGTCTCTCTACGCTTCAGTGGGAGCACATTTTCACTGCAGAACGCTTTTCTCTGCTACAACCCCCACCACCCCCCCATCTCCATCCCCATTCCCATCCCCAACCCCTCCCACCCTGCACACAACCAAGCGCCACACCAACACAATCACAACACATCAAAGCAATGAGTGAGGGAGATAAAGTGTCGAGAGGATGCTGTTGTGTCAACCAAAGCTAGCTTAGCCTAAGGTGGGGAAAGGGGATGGGTGGGGTGGGGGGAGCATCACACAAATTGTTTGGCCATATGGAAATGCCCTGGCAATAAAAAATACAAATCTCTCCAATGATGACAGAGAACTGCTCCCATCAGAGCTACTCTCCATATTATTATTCACGCTGACATCTGCTCTTCAGTATACATCCCTGCATACGTAACAGTAAGTCATGCATCCTTATATGTTTCTGAATCAATAGCATCTTGTGCCACATTTATCATTCACAATAATGCGTATGGTGTAATTTATGTGTCTACAGCATGTTGTGCATTGCTTATGCACAGCAACCACTAAAAAAATGAACGAATGAATGAATGAAATTCCGTTCATTTGGGTTTACATAGCACGTAAACCACAACAAACGGCTTTAAAAAAAAGTACTGAGATGCCTTTGAGCAAGGCACCTTCTACTTTCTCCAAAGAAACTAAGATAATACAGGAGATCTGAGACGCCGTCTTGGCCTTTGGGACACAGAGATCTTTGGTCACATAACCAGAGTATTGATGGTATTGAACTGTATTGAAAGCATTGAAGCCGAGTCAGTATTGAAGTCAAGACCTACCACAACAATTTAACACCTTAAGATCTCTGATAGCACACCCCAAAAGTGTGATGAACACTACAACGGTAACAGGGTATCCTGGATGTTTTAGATCTGGCTGCTGAGGCCGGAAAGATTTCTATGTAACACCACACGTCTATGCTTGGCTACTTGTCTGCAGAAATAAGACAAATGTGCCACCAAAAAGCAAATGGGCCCAGAAATGCAAAGCAGACAGTGTATTTTTCCTTTATGTCAACAATATTGATGACATCCTGTGGACCTGCTCCTTCTACACTGAACTGGTTCCCTGCTTTACCTTGCAAGGGCTGCAACACAGCTATAGCATTTTTACAGAGATATGAAACAGTATTTTAGTTTAGTCTGAAGTAGAATTAAAAAGGTATATGTGCTGGGAATAATATTTCTCTTTAAAGGGGACATTTCACTTTCCGCAGCGCAGACGAATGAGAAATATGTTTTTGTACAGCACAGTTTTCTACAGCAGTGTGTACTGTACATCTCAGTGTGAGACTGGGCATGTGTCCCACTCTCTTGGCAATGCGCTGACCTTTCTCATTAGCCATAAGCAACTTGCATAATCACTGCTGACTTCTATTGACTGGCCTGTCATACTGCCTCTCCTTTTGACTGGGAACCCTGTGAAAAAGTGCCGCCTGCCAAAAAACTTCTCCCTCAATGACTTTCCCCTGTCATCTGCAGCAGGATCGGGATCTATCATTTTTCACCAAGTACACAAAAACAGGGACTTTTGCAATATTAGCCATGATTTATCGTCTAAAGGTTTTCTAGTAACACCGTCTATCAATACTTACCAAACGTTAGCTATTTCAGTTTCTGTTTGAAATATTCACTTTCATAAAACATGACTGTTAATACTGTGTATTGCTGTCATTTTGTTTCACCAGGTCTTGAGCCTCACCTGCACACTCACCTCTCCTGTGTTTTCATTTGCCCAGTGCAAGGTTCATATCAATTTTTCATCACATGCAAACAAAATCTGAGTAAATCTAATCTGAGGTAATGGTTTTCACACCGAAGATTGTTATGAATGTTTTATATGTACAGGGCATCTTTACTATTAAACCCCTTGTTGATTCAAAAGTCTAATCATAGATAAATGGAGTTACACAGATTTGTTCCCAGTTTGATGAGACAAACGTTGAGGGATTTTTGTTTGGCCTGACTATCTGTCTCCTGTTGGAGGCAGACAGGTTGTATTTGTGTATATTATGTTTTTAGTATTTGCCTTTTTTGTGTAACTTGAGATTTGTTCTGTAATGTAATTTCCATTTTGGGAGTAATATAAACAGCTACTACTACAGCACTTTAACCACGTCAGCACGACTGAGTAAAAAAACTCTGGATAACGCTTCTCCCTACTGTATTTAAAGGAATACTTTGGCATTTCAGCTGAATTAGCTCAGCACAAAGACAGGGAATGGTGAAGCAAATTTGGGATGATTTACAAAAAGAAGGAAGATTGGGATTCTTTGGTTTGAATTGAACATTTGACCTCCCAGTTGTGAGAAAGTCTGTGGGATACAAACACATAATCAAAATAATGAGTAAAAGGAGCTCACCGCCAGAGTTTGCAGGCTTGCAGAGATGTCATACAGGCCCATGGTGGAAAGTGAACGGCTGTGATTGTGACGGACAGATGGACAGCCTGGTAAACACTGCAAGAGAAGCAGGAGACAGTAAGAGGTACAGAGTTTAGTTTTCTGCACCAGCATCCCATTCGCATTCAGTGCACAGTGTGTGCACTGTACTGAGCAGACAGCAGATTAGGTCCCATTGCACACCTCATCATTCACTAACACACAGATTCATCTGCCTTCCATTTCTCTCCCACTCATCCTTATATTCTCTCTTTTCCACTTTCACCTCCCTCCATTTTAACTGTTTTATTTCTCTCCCTTTTGCACGTCTCTCTTTCTGCCTCAGTATCAGTATCTTCTTAAATTTACTTTTAAGACTTAATGAATTGTTAGTTTGCACTTTGCACTGAAAGATCAGTCTCAAACTCTGAACCACACATATGGAACATCAGCACACACACACACACTTGCCCTTGCACTGCAGACATGCCAGTCCTGACTCCTGGGTGCAGGGAACCATACATAATATATAATAATACATAATAATGACAACACCTCCTGTATCAGAAACGTCCCTCTTCATCACATCTAATGCAAGAGAAAGCACTGCAAGGACAGAGGTGACCCCTATGGCCTGTGATCAATGATTCAGTCTATTAAGTGAAGGTGCTTTGATCAGTAATCCTCAATGACACTGGATCATTGTACTTCAGTGATCTTCAAACGATTTAGTATTTTAACCAGTTGTCTGAAGCTGAATTTGATCTTTTTATTTTTAATCATAATTATAATCATTATTATTTCTTCAAATAAATTAAGACAAAAGCTAAAGACAGATATTCTCTTGTACTACACTCATATGGAGCAGGGAGTATGGAGTCCATC
The DNA here is from genome assembly GCF_017976425.1 of Toxotes jaculatrix. NCBI lineage: Eukaryota > Metazoa > Chordata > Actinopteri > Toxotidae > Toxotes > Toxotes jaculatrix. The sequence continues at coordinate 6,382,829 of NC_054417.1, forward strand.
TCTGCTTCAGGTGACAGGTTCATCTTTAGCAGGAGCAAATTATGTGCAGGGACAGGGAAGCACTTGGATGCGCTTAGAGTGGAGGTCTATGAGCGGTGACACTTCCGAGGCCTGCTGCCAAGGGAAACTCAGTTATCCGGCAACGTCTACTCCCCTCCCCCCAGTACACACACACACACACATGCACACACACACACACACACATATATATATACACACACACACAAAGCGACTTCCAACCTTTCTTTATCCAACCCCAAGGGAAAAGGAAAGACAGGTGGGAAGGGGTGATGATGAAGGTATTAACAGAGAAGTGGATCTACACTGTTAATACCTTCAGGATAATGGCAATACACATGATCAGTTGTTGTGAAGCTGTTAAAAGACAATTCCAGATTTTAATTTGTATTTTCTTCTCTTTGACTCATTGCATTTTGCATCCTAATAGATTATCAAGAATTCCATAGTGACATTTGTCAGGTTTACTGTCTTACAGTCTGGACAAGGACAGCTAATCTGGGTGCAGCCACAGCAGGCAGAAGGTAATCAGGGATGTAAATGCCCCTGATAAGCTGCAATCAGGTATCAGCCAGACGACAGCAGTGTAATGCAACTCAACAGCACCGTTATCGTCGTAATCAGCTGCAGTCCGAGGCCAAATTAGAATCGACCCCTGACTCTCCGCTCCATTCCTTTAAATCATGCGCACAGTGCAGCTTTCACCTTAATGAGCCTCAAGCAAGGGGAGAGGCTGGTTCTTGTTTGGCTTTTTTAGAAATGACAAAAACGTAAATATAGACAGCACAGTGGAATGATAGCTGTTGCTGAAACACAGTTGTCAGGAAAGATAGAGAACTAAGGCCTATACCCACAGCTTATTTTTTTAATGTAAGAAAACACAGTGGTGTATTTAGCTGAAGTGCATGCTGCATATGAAGGAATTACCACTCTCATTGGTTAGCAACAAAACTGCTCGTCATTGCCTCACTCCCCCCCCCCCCCCCCCCCCCCCCCCCAGAGAGCAATAAAATGAACATAAAAGGGCAAAGAAACAAACAATTAACTATCATTGTCATTTCCAGTGCCTTTTTATTAGTGGAATGTTTCTGATGTGTGAAAAAAATCCAGCATGATGTTTATGAAATCAAACTTATCATCCTCCTTCTGGTCATCACAAGATGTGAGCCTGGAACATTCATTGTGCTGTGGCTATTTTCATTTGGAGCAAGCTTGGAAAAAGCCTGAGGGAAGCTATCCATCTCAACATCCAAATCATAGTTCACGTCCCGCTGCTGACTTGGCTGTTTTGTAGCATGCTTTTAGTCCTGCTAATGTAGCTACCTATGTAGGTTAAAGACCCCCTCGTGGTGGACAAACACACCAGTGCCAGGGGAGACATCTCAAGGTGAACACTGTGTTCAGATCATACACTCCCCCTTCAGAGGTGCTGGCAACAGTAAATAGGACAGAAACAACAATGTCAGAGACACGTTTCAGCTGTGGCTGATTTATTCTGAGTGGCACAGGGCTAAATAGGACTGAGCTTGTCATTGGTACATGTTTCAAAGTACCTTAAAAATATTAAATTATATTACTTATTGCAACTGGTCTGCACCCTATCATCATGTATCACTCTTAAGAATCTCTACAAGTAACTGTATGTGCATGTAAGACAAAGTTTCACTCTCTGAAAGATGGGACCTTCGCCATTTAATCCCCTCATCCTGTCTGCTGTGCTTAGGAATTTGCAGCCCTCTTAATTCCCTAAATGAGCCATGAAATCAATAGGAAGACTACAGGCTCTTACTCAGTCTAATTATACACATTTATCACCAATCACAGCCATGGATTTGAATACTGACTGCTGAGACTCTGTTGTGTTTAAGGCAAAGTGACAGTCCAGCACCATCCAGTTCATCTGCAAAGCAAGACTCAGCAATGAGATTTCAGGATAGGGGCAATTCGCAGTGCTGAGGATAAAGATGAGAGAAAATAACCATGAAACCAGAGGGAGGGAACATAAAGTGTCCTGTGGATCATCACAGAACATGTATTTCAGATTGCATGAGAAAAGGCAGAGCAGAAGAGCACAGTCCTTCACTCAAGCCCTTCACAAGAAAATGCTGTAATCTCAGCAATTACTGTGCAGCGGGAAGATAACAGAGATCTGTCTTGACCAATCTGGGGTAGACTTATTCGGCTTTAGAGATGGAAATCAACAATCTGACTCCATGTTCTTGGCAAGACTTCTTGCTAATACCTAGTCACAGCGAACTAAACCTTAACAAGTGCAGAATTTTATTTGAAAGCCGCAGCTGATTTTTCTCCAGTGATGATCTTGCTGATCTTTCGATTGTGTTGCCAGATCAGAAAACGCCTACATGTCATTCCGGAGGGCAAAGACCAAGAGTATGTTTTTTCATTTAATTTGGAGAACTTGGATTGAAAATGAGAGTGAACATATTGGAGCAGAAAAATAAAGATTCTTTCCTATGATTTTTAGAACTAAGGATGGTCATACAGCTTGGGCTGCTGGGTAATGTCCTTCAAGTGAAAGACTAATATGCTAAATAGTCTTGTGCACTACATAAGTATGATTTCAAAGCCACTGTGCTGCTTCTTTGTGTCCTTTGTCTGGACAAACCTACATAACTAGAATTTGTTACGGCATTAAGTACCCAGCAGCCTTGAATGAGAATGAGCAAGAAAGGTGCAAAATATAGACATGAGAGAAAGAGGACATACTGGATGTGGCCAATGCTAAACTGTCACAGTGAGTGACATTAAATTTACGTAGAGACAGTGAGGTCTGTCTGCTTCTTAAGCAAATAAGAACATTAGGGAAATGGACAAAAAAATGAGCAAAGGCAAAACACTTCCCGTCTGTAAGGCAGTGGAGCAGTTCCCCTTCCTTCTAAATCTCCTTATCTCAGCTGTAAGGCAGAGAGAAGAAGGAAAGGGACAAATGAGAAAGGACAGAGCAAAGCAGACAGAAACATACAGAGCGAAGAAGGAGGGGGTCAAATTAACAGCAGAGACTGAGGATGAGAGACAATTACAAGGAAAGAGGAGCTGCTGAAATGGTTAGGTGAAGGAGAAAAGATGTTAAAGGTCCCATGAAAATGAGAAAGACCTTTTCCATGTTGTTACCTTGTTATTGTCCTTGGGATACCGTTCCACTGTAAAATTCTATGTACCAAAAATACTATGTCGAAAATTCAGTTTTTTGCATATTTTTATATCACTGTAAATGTCACCAAAATCCTTCAAAACAAGGTGATGGGAACTGCATCATTCATGGGTGACAACATGTTTATTATTATTCATTGGTTTTTGTCTTTTCAACCTTCCCTTAAGCCTAAAACTGTGTGTATATGCATTTATGTGCTTACAAGGGTAAATGTGTGTATATGTCTTTGTGTGTATGCGTCATCTTCCTCTTTGTTTACTAATGAAAAGGTTTAAACTGCAATTTATAAATGGATACACATACTGCAGCATCTTTAATGGATTTAAATAGATTCATACAAACTGAGGAGAAATCTTAGTCCAAATATAAAGTCTGTTTTAAATGGTTATCTTTTGTCTGAACAGCTGGCTATACAGTTACATTTAGCACAGAACCATGCAGGCCATTTGAGAAGTGAAAATGCCAAATTTTCCTCTATCCCCTTAAAAGCTCTGGCAAAGCTGACCTCTTTCGTGGACAGAAAATGTCGACTAGATATTAGCAGAAACATTTCGAGGGAAACTGAGAGAGACACAGAGACCTCTACTCTCCTTCAGAGCTGAAGCCATCAGAGGCAGTGAGCGATGTGCCTCTCCGGAGGGAATTATGGGAAATGAACCATTCTAAAGGCCTAGTATATCCAACGGGACACAACTTCAGGCATCGCTGCCAAACTGTCACAACACTGGCAGACCAGAAGACAGTGTCGCACACAAACAAAAAGACACACAGATTGTAGAGAGACTATACAAGCATACAAGGAGCATTTAAGCTGCAGTCTTTTGGCTTTGGAATGAAACATTAAAGACAAAACTGCACAAAAAGACAATATATCAAACATGAATTACTCAATTAGTAGGATTACTTTAGTGACCAAAATTGATGGTGGTAGTGGCTGTAAAACAAGGCTGGGCTAAGATGGACACATTTTGCTTGCACAGGAAACACATGGCTGTAAACATCATGCATCAAAGCCAGCTCACACTCAGCTGACCACACCAACGATGATGTTTTCCGGTGAGGGAAAACTCCCTGCCTTTGCCTGGCACCGGTGCACTGTTGCCATGGGAGATGTTTATGTAAGCCATGTCTAATCCTGTTAACTGTTACTGCGGCTGCTGAGCAGCATAAGTGCTCGGCAATGCTGCACTGCAAAAAATGTCTATCTTACGTGTCTGTTTATGGAGTGCTGAGCTTTATTTTTTCTTGAAACGAGTGAAAAAGGGAAATGGGAAGAGATCATTCTAGGCTTTAATTGACTGAGGAAAAGAGAAAAAGAGCGGCAAAGGAGCAGAAGAGAAGTGACTGGAAGAGAAGTAACCTAAACATATGATTTGTAGTGCTAATATATAAGGTATGTTCAAAAGATATATATTATTATCATGAAATCATTAAACAACATAAAGAGCTTTCAAAACTTTTCATTTTATCTATGGTGTAAATCTCACCTGCTGAGACAATTGCCTAAAGATATTCTAGACTTCTGAAACTATTCACCCACAGTACTAATGATCAAAGATCATCTTTTGTGTCAGGAGCAGTGAGATGAGAAGAGACAAGGCAGCAGTCATGCAAAGCTGAGCAGGACCCTGTGATGCAGCCTTGTATCCTCATCTCATTTCCCACTGTAGAGCGTAGTGCTGTCACTAAAATGGATTTTGTTCTGGACAATATAAAGCATCATGGGCCATAAACCCTCACCTCACTGCCTTATCTTCAACCTTCACCGCTGTCATAAAAATATAACCTTTAAATAATGTTTTAGATGATTATCCTTCAATAATAAGAGCATTATTTAGCAAACGTATTCCACCATCTTCTGCAGGAAAGGAGTGGCATGGGAGAAGTCTAAGCCTAATTATCCTGATTAAAAAGCAGAGAGTATAAACGAGTCATACAAAAGAGGATTATACAGACATGAAAGAAGAGAGAGTGGAAGAGGAACAGAATGGAGAAATGGAGGATCTCATGTAAAGGCAGACATGGATGATGACATGGCATATACATATAGCCCATATGCCTCACAGAGGAGATTGGACATGGAACCTATGCATGGCTGTCTCCTGGTCTCCTCCCCCCATTCCCTCTATTTTCTTTTGCTCCATTAGCTTTATTATAGTCTCTTGGCTGAGGAATCAGGCTATTGTACAGTTGCCTGATCGTGAAGGTCAACAATAGATCCACTGTGGCTTTGACACCGTTTTGCTGTCAGGTGAAAATGTCTGGCAGTCTGTTGGTTCGTCCGCCACCAATTTCAAATTGATTGGCATGAAATTTGGTTTAGGCTTTCACAGTCCCAGGAGGATGAATCCTATTGACTTTGATGATCCTGACTTTTCATCTAGCATCACCAGCAAGTCAAATTTAGACTTTGTTCAGGAGGAATAAACTGAGCTTGATCAATAAAGTGTGTGGAGAGAATACTGTCCACTGATTAACACAGAAATAAAAAGAGAAAATGAAAAACATACACACACAAACTTCACCCACGCCTCCACTCTTTGCTCTGCACCAGCACTGCTCAGCAGCCAGGCCTCCAGCCCATTAAACACAGTTTTGTTCTACTCAGCGCGTCATCATCATTCTAATGCATCTGCTGATCACAGCGCGCAGAGGAACATTAAAACACAGGCTCTGCCGGTTGCCAGGTGACCACAGGGCCTCGGCTGCATCTCAAATCCCCCAAAACTGCCAAACCTCCTCCCTTCGTAACTCCCTGCTCACACCTCCTGTCCAGTTGGACTTCTTATTCTGATACAGGAATAAGAAAAAAGCAAATTCCTGAAGACATTTTTCAGTTATCATGAAGATCATAAATGAAAAGGGTGACTGTTTGACCTCATACTTAAAGAACCAAATTTTTCTAAAGGCTAGGTCACACTCTATAATTTGATGCCAACTATAATTCTGACAGGACCATCATGACCGTCAGAACAAATTAACCTTTGGTGTGAACTGGTTTAATGCAAGACAGTTAACCATTTTGGCCATTATTTTTTCAAATATAAAACTCTTTTTGTCAGTACATTTGTCTTCTACATCTGACCTCAAGTAATGTCGAAATGTACAGACTAAAATCTGAGCGTGACCTTGGCAATGGTCAACTCACTATGGCAGAAAAAAGAGAATTAAATGCAAGTCGCTTTTAACGACAACTCCCAGATATTCTTGTTTCAGTCTGCTCTGCTGCTACTGTGCAAGATTTTTATTGTCTGAGTTAGAGATAATCCTATGAGCATTTTACCTTCTTCAAAACTAAAACACCATCAGTGTACAGTATCATACTAACACGCATGCACGATCAAATACTGTACACTGCGCCATATAAAGCAAAACTCAGGACAAATTGCATTGGAATGCATTCAACTAGCATGAAAAAAAAAAATCATCCTGGTTCAGCAAAACCAACATTTTCTCATTTGCTGTGCAAATGAAAACATGTATATGGATAAGCACTTTTGTGTTTTAGATGAGAGCTATTGTGAAAAGGACTGTTGACTCTTAGCAGCCAGCACAGCACAGCGGCTCAGTCATGTATAACATTTCCAATCGTAGATGTGCATGTAACCTCACCACTACATGCACTATAATTCACTCTGTGTCCTTTATCTACTCTTAATGTTGAAGCCTGCAGTAAGGCTTAGGAAGGGAAAGGGAAACAATTTCACTTCCTCAACATCCTTCCTATTTCCCTTAACCCTGTGAGCCCGTACGTATCATATATGATACCCACATTTCTGGGACTCATTGCATCACCATCAAGCATAAACTTTGCATTTAACCCTTTTAGATGAACTCTTATGCTCGTATACTGACTCCTGGTGGACCCCCCTCACTTTTCCAAATGTTTTGACATGTGTGATACAAACAAAAAATATAATTAGAATTTATTTTTTTAATTATTTTTTTTTTACATTTTGTCAAAGGGACAAATAAAGAGTTCATATTTGAAAAATTAGAATTTTCTGACCATTCTTTCATAGTTCAGGTCTCACAGGGTTAAAGGTCGAAGTGCATTTGGTCTTGTTGGCATCTGCCTAATGTCTGGTTTAACACTTACAAAATGGCTGGCCTGGTATTTTTTCCCCGATGCCAGAAGCCAGGGGTGCAAAACAAGGTTTAAATGATACACCAAGCTCATTAGAGAAGAGATGAACCAGCAGTTGACCACCATTTTTGTGCCAGCTCAGTGGTAGCAACAGTGGGGCGGCAAAGTTGTGATGGAAGAGACGGTAGGAGCTTGGATTACAGATGCAGACATGGACATGCACAAAACAAAAATGAGTAAATACACAAACATTTGTATTTTTGCTTTTTAAATTAGCTATTAAGATTTATACCCAATCTGAAAGTGAGATTTAAAAAAAAAAAAAAAAATTGTCAATGAACACGATTTGAGGATTTTTGCAGTATTATCCAAGACTGACGTTCTTGGCTGGTGATAGAGTTGCTGAAACAGCATGTGGACCATAAGACAGTGAGAACTTGCTGAATTCCAACAACAACTAATGAGGACAGTGCAGTCTTGATGTCACTGATTACAGGGATTTATGGTTGCACCATACTACAAGCTTCAAAAGCACATGTTGCAGTTAATTTCAGATCATATTCAGGTCTGTCCTGTCCAATTCTTTAACTTGAGTGATACAGTCCAGTTTGTGCAGAAATCTTTGATACAACTCTCTAAGGCAAGAAAAATGACTAACGACATTTTACACTCTAACCACATAAATGATCATGTCATTCAAGAAAGAGCAGTCAGAGTACACCATGACACACCAAGAGAGAATCGCGGAGCTGCTTTGTAAGGGACTGACTGGTGGATCAGAGCAGCATAGATGCTGAATGTGTTACATCCTCCCAGGCTAATTTAATTAAAAGTGCCATTTATTTTCTCATTCATCTTCCACGCAGGGAAACTACTTTTCTTTTAGCAGAATCTTTTACAGTGAATCCACTTGGGACTGTTCAGTTCTGCACAAGAGTGCAATGCTTTAAAAGGAAAGGGAAACAGGTGATTTGATTATACTTCACAGTCTAATGTCTGATTCCTGGACAGCTACAGATTCTGATTTTTTTCTCTGAATCACACATTGACAGTTGTCATGTTCAAAGCTGTGAAAGATAATATTTCTCTTCTCATTGTTTTTGAGCAGGGCGACACTGAAAGACATCTAGGTTTATTAAAAAGCAACTCTAATCTGTTTTACTCTATAGTAACTGTATAGTGTGAATCTTATCCCTATGTGAGCGTCTTGAGATATTTATAGCAGTGTGTTTTGTAATGTAATCAGTGTATGTGCTTAGCTATGCATTATTGAAGGGAAATTAATATTTATGATACAGTTGTGGCACAGTTTTGCCTTTTTCTACTTGAAGAAGTCATGCAATACGTTCAGTATGACCCACATACTGCTGAAAAAGTCTCACCTTCTATCACTCTTCATGCATGGAGAAACATGCAGATCACACACATTCTGTGCAGCTCAGCAGCAACATTTCTGTTTTTTTCAGGCCTATTGGAGGGTTTGACATTGTATAGTTGAAGAGTATGTGATATGAGGAGTGACCTGAGTGTGTGGAGGGTAAACGGAGTGACTCCCCGGGGGGGCAGTTTGTTCTCTCTAGCCCTCTTTTAGAGTTCAGACAAGTCCCATGATGCAGAGAGATTAATGAAGCTGCGCTGGCACTGTGATCCCTACAGGACACACACACAGTCACAGGCATACATGCGCACACACTATTCATTTCAGATTATGACACTTTTCATGTACCTATACTGACAGGATGGAGGTATTTATTACACCGAGGGTGGTGCACACACTGTGCAGAAGTTAAATGTTCTCACAAACAACCCTGTGGTCAAATAGATTAATACGAAGCACTCACATCTGCACATTGGTGCAGAGCAATACATTTCAGAAGGATTATCTAAATAAAGTTAATAAACCTTTACTTCCTGCTTTTTTCTGCCATTAGAAATGCTAAGTGGAATGTTGCTTTTCAAAGGCTTCCTGCCTATTGGTCAGTACTGTAATTTCAGCATTATATCAGCAATAACACTTCAAACGAACAATCATCTGCAGGTCTTAATCCCTCTGATGAAAGTGGCCTGGTTGTGTCTTCCTACACCCCCCGTCTGATGGTGATACAAGCAAGCTGCACCAGAGCTCAGGAGAATTGGGGAGGATGTCTCATTAACACATGGACTAATATCACACCTGCAGTCAGGCAAGTCATCTTAAAAAAAGCAGCACTGCCCCTTTGTGGTTACAAATAGGGACTACAACTCTGCCACCAGCAACCTCTCAGCTTGAATTAGCTGCAAAAAGATAAATGACCCTGCTATATATACCAATTTAAAGTATTTGAAGTTAAGAAAATGAGGTTGCTGCGAGGAGAAAAGGGTTGGTCTGGGCCTCCTGACACAATTACCAGAGAGCAGAAAAACACCATACAGGACACAACTGGACATTAGTTTGATTTGAGTCCCTCAAAACAAAAATTTCAGCTACTAAAGACAACGAACTGAAGTTAAAGCACTTGATAAAAGCATTTAAAGTCTAAAGGAGCAAACAAAAATGCCTCCTTGAACAGTTTAATTGCCACTAAATCATCACAAGATGCACATGACAAAAAAGAAAACCTTGCTACAACAGTTCATATACAAAAACAACTAAAGCACGAACCACTTCTTCTCCTCTCCTCTCCCCATCACCATTATCTAAATATGGTTAAAGAGATGGAGGAGCACTGTCTGTGGTCTGTGGTGTAGTTCAATATAAAAAAAGAAAGAAATTAGACAAAAGGAGAAACTGAGAATAATTGAGATCACAGTGAACAAATGCATTTTTATGTACTGACAGATTTTCTCCAAATCAATCAATGTGCGTGTAAAACTAGTTTCTACAGCTCTCAATATAGCTTTAACAGTTTCTTCCAAGGAATAAACTGTACTACTTCTACTGTACCTTTAAAACATACATTTTATCTTTTGTCAAGACTGCATTGTTTTATAATGAGTTAGGATTAGTAGAAACAGAATCCATTTCCTGTAAGCAATGAAATTCATGAAATTTGAAGACCAGACCAGAAGTAAATTAATGGGATGTGATGTGAGACATGCCACCTCTTCCTCCTCATCTTGTTTGAGCATTTTCCTGCTCCTCATAGCACATTGGCCACACACTACCTGTGCTGCCATAGCAATATGAAGATAATTTTAGTCACCCAGGTGCTGCTATTAAACATAGACACTCTTCAGCCAAGTTAATGGCAGGCGCACAAAGCACACGACTGTCATACCAGAGACTAGGGCTCACATCCACAGCCCTGGCTGTGGCTTGGTTTAAGAAACAACGGTATTTTGGTTAAGGTTTAGAGACAGGTTGCAGTTTTGATAAGTGTAAATAAGCATGTGTATATTCCCATATAGTGCACTTTTTTTTTTTAACTTATTTGCCTTTAAAAGAGATTGGTGGTAAATTTGATCATTTTCCCCCACACATTAAATTGGCTCCATGCCTTTAGAGATGTATGAAATGCACCCTAGTTTTCTCAGGTATTTGCTAATGTGTGTGCAAATCTTATGTCAGTCTTGTTTCTCTTTTCCAAAGTTGTGACTGAAAAAGAAACAGGTGTTCAAACTATAAAGCAGACCCAACAAATATGTTTAATTATACACAAGTATCTGAGGGATATGCTACAGTAAAGTTACAACAAAACCTTAATGACAACATTTAGATGTTAATAATGTATTACCTTCAACAAACTAATACAAATAACACTGACAAAAACAAATGCTTCATAACATTGTATACATCACAAAGTCAAATCAAATCAAATTCAAAGTCATATTAATCTTAACCCTGAGGAGGAGGCAAGATGAATATTTGCATATCGTGAATGAGAAATGAACACTGAATGTAACAGAAATCAATTAATAAATAATATCTACAAAATACAGTCAGCACAGTATGTTGGAGCACTTCTCGATTACACATACCAACTTAGAGAACCATCTTGTGTTATAAAAAAAATTAACATATCTACACACCCCATACTAACCATAAAATGCCTGTTGCCACCGAACTGTAAACATATCTACAGAACATTAAGGGTCATGATAAATCATTCAACAGAGCTGAATTTATGATCAGCTGATGATAGCAATTAGGCCAATTGTGCCATATAAGAATGCTGCGAAATGTGTCCAATGTGACCAACAATGGAGCATTTGTAGTAGTTAGAGTAGTGTTTTGCTCTGCTAAAGGGACCCTGGAGACATCTGAAAGCAGTCAGTCTTCTGTGCCTATTAACACTCCTCAGAACTAGAAGGGAAAACGCTGCCTGGTAAAGGAAGAGTCGCTGTCTCCAAGTTCTCCTTCCGCATCTGCCGTTTGCCTTCAACCTGACATGTGTGTTCTCCTGTATTCTGCTGAAGCACCTCCACTTCTGTCTCGAGAGTAGATTGGATTTTCTGATGGCAGGCGGAAAAGAGCAGTTTCTTAATCTGCGGGTTCCAGGTGAGAAGGAAAGCTGCATTGATGCATGAAGGTATTATTATTAGAAGTGGTGTCAGTATAGGGGTGATCATCCTATAGGAGGGTGCTTTTGGTTTCACTGTAAGGATGACAAAAAATGCGCTGAATAACAGCTGCAAGAAAAGCATTAAAAAGTAGAGTCCCACGGTGCGGTTGGCTCTGTGGTTACTACACTTAAGAGCCATGCTCACCCTGAGCGCTGCATGATACATGCACCCATAGCAGTAGCAGATGGCCAATACGCAAAAAATTGTTATGACAGATGGGGGCCCAAAAACCAGCAAGTCCTCTTCCCAGGAAAATCTGATGTGTTCCTTGATGGTAACAGCATTACACAGGAGCCCGCTGGTTTGCTGCTGGAAGTCACACTGAATCTTGCTTAGCACAAACCCTCCATGAAAGCTTATTGCCACACTGACCAGCCATGTGAGTCCCAAACTAATGACAACACAGTCGGTATTAACCATCCTCAGGTAGTGGATGCCATGACAAATGAATATGTAGCGTTCTACAGCCATTAGAACCAAAGTAATCTGGGATGTCAGATAAAAACAACGCAATATGCAAAACTGAATTATGCACCACCATCCATAGATCTGAGTCTGCTTCCGCATTATAGAAGACAATACAACTAGAGCAGTTACAAAACTCATCCCAAAACCACAAGCGGATATATTTTTTAGAAAAATGTATTGTGGCTGCCACAGCAGCTGCTTATATCTCACCGTCAGAAAAAAGAGCAATCCATTTGTTATAGATGAAAAAAGGGCACAGCCAAGAAAAACAAGAAAAAACGCAAGGGACGTTTTCTGTGAAAAAGAAAAGTCCCAGGAAAGAAAGCTTGACATTTCATCCACAAGTTGATTCCAGTCACCTGCATCTGTCTTGCTGGATGAGTTGGAGAAAGAGCTGTTTAAGGAATTCATATGCACAGGTTGCATTTTTATTAGGGACAGAACACTGTTTGCTGACTGAGTATCTATAGGTCTTGAACTAAACGCAGTGTGTAGAGGAGGGGCCATTGGTAAATGCCTAGTTACTAGGAGACACGGAGGAAAGTGGTCCTACTGAAATTAAAGAGGTGGAATAGAAATAGACCTAAGCCGGAAAAAAAAATACGGCAATGCTGAGATTGACAGACACACACATACACACACACATATATACATATACATACACACACACACACACACACACACACACACACACACACACACACACACACACACATATATATATCTTCACTGTGATCCGTGTGATCTGTGATCACTGTGACTACCTGCCTGATATAAGCAGCAGTTTTGGGCATAGAGACACCGGCCCTGGACTGCTCCTCCCTGACCAACAGGCTGTGCAACATGGTTGTACAGGTATCATGGTCAAGCAGTTCATGAGCCTGTGGTTGTCGAAGCTCCAGCAACAATGGGGCTTCTGCTTGGAACATCACTGCCCCCATGAGACCAGCGGCCAGACTGCAATCAGCTCCTTCAAGTCAGACTTGTATCTCAGGCGTGTGGAAAAAGGGAAAATATTTAATATTTAAAATTTGGCTACTTGCCATGTTACTTAAATGCTGCACAAGTGCTTCATGCACAAGAGCTTGTCATCTATTCTACACTGATGCTTAGTTTCATTGGAAGAGTTAGGCTGTGCAACAGATCTCTTCAGCAGAAACAAACTTGTCTGATCTCTGGTGCTCTTCCTATAGTCCAATTGCAGTTATGAATTAAACTAATAATCATTGACATTTTACTGACAGGTAGTTGAGATCTGTGCCAATAATCAATCTCCTGCAAGAGCTAATAATGGCATGTTCTGGTGACTCAATAAGTCATTAATTTATTTTTTAAACAAATTATCAGACACATATTTAGTATAAAAGGTCACTGGTGATATACAGTAAAACTAACTCTTAAATTCAACTTAGATGTATAATGTCAAGGTAAACATGTGATGCCTGACCACTTTTTTTTGTTTGAAACAAACAAGATGACTCTATTTACAAAAGAACAAGACTTCATAGATGCAATCTCATATCAAAGTAAAGCCACGATCACTTGGCATGGCCATCGTGGTTGGCTTTTCTCTCCTTTTCCAAATATCTTTATTTGTCCGAAAGACTTTACAGCTCCTGCAAACAAAAACCACCATGACACATGTTCCCACCTAAGCAGCCTCAACTTCAAACGGCGACTGAAATTTATTTTTGAATTAAATAAAGTCTCGTACATTTCACAGCTATAGGAGCCTACATAGTAAGCAAAACAAAGTCTACTCTTTGTCCATGTGCAGAACTACACCACAGGGTAGTTCAAGACAGTTTGTCATTGTCTGAATAAAGGAGAGGGGATACAGCTGGTGGAGAGAAGAGGGCCAAAGCCAGAGAAAATACTCCCCAAAAGAGTGATGAGTGATGAAAGGAAAAAAAAAAAGAAGAGGTCCTCAATTTGTGTGGCAACAGGAAGCATTTTCATGCTAATTCCTTCCAAAGTTAGGCATCCACAATTTGAAATAAAAACATGACAGTCACCAAATTACCATGCTTTAAAGGCAGATACCTGAAGTTCTTTGTAATGAACACATAGAGACAGGATCCATTATATTTTAGAGATACTGATGGTAAACTTATTATTTTTTTCTGTTCTTCCCCAAAGTTGACATTTAACATTTTGTGATGAAACTTTTCAGTTACTAATATTAATGTAATCTATTTTGGAAATGTCTCTTGATGAACTTCTTGTGTGTGGCATCACATCCTGTAGCTTCACTCTGACTCCGTCGGTCCACCACCTCCTCGCCAGATTTCAGATGGCTGTCTTAGACTTAAGAAAGCACAGCCTGGGAGTTCTTCACACCAACCAGGTTGTCTGCGCTGACAGACCTCCTCATAGCAGATTTACTCAGGTCCTTGTACTTGTCCTCACACAGCCTGGAGATGGCCTACAGACAATATCATAAACACAAAGCTGTCTGAACAACAGAACGAGGAGAGCTGCCAAGGCATAACACATTTACTGTACTTACTGACAGACAACATCAGCTCAGTGGCAACAAAACAATCGGATTTTGAACACTTTTATCTGAAGGAAGAGATCGACTCACCTCTAGTTTTTGGGCCCGCTTGTTGCTGAGTGGCTCCAGTGGGAAACTGAGGTTGTTGTCGTCAGCCAGTGAGCGCAGATCAAAGTAATACTTGGCGTAGACACTGGCTGGGACATTGATGTTGAACTGGAGCAGCTCCAGGAAGTGACGCTCCATCTCGTTCCTGCAAAACATGGAGCGAAGCAGAGACTCTGTCAGAGAGTTTCACATTTTTATGAGAAAAGTTAAAACACTGGGCTGCAACATGTTGCCCAATTGGCTTTTGTTCAAGAAACAGTTATTTGATGGATCAAAAGTAACACTCACATGTCCTCCACGGTGATATCTTTCAGGATCTGGCAGTAGTCAACATTCCACACAGCCTGGTCGTCCCAGACCTTGGAAGCCAGCAGGATGGCACCGAGAACAATGCGCTTCCAGTTACAAGGACAGATGTCCATCTCAGCATAAGTCAGCAGCCTTTCCAGGTACACCTAAGACAGCACAACCACTTGTTCACAGAGGCAATATACAAACTTAAAAGTGATAAAGATAGGAGACTGTGTCTTTTACCCATTTATCAGACTCTTGTCATGTAAACCTGGAGCTGTTAACTTACCAGAGTGACGATGGCACATTCAGCAGTGAGCTGAGCAGAGCTGAAGAGTGTTCTTATAAAGCGGTAGATGAGTTTGTGTTCTGGGTCAACCACAGAGTAGTCATCTGGAACCTTTTCTCGCTGTTGGGCAAAGGGTCATCATCATCATCATCAGTGAATAGTAAACATAGCTGCTTTATGTAATCAAATACCTCAACTCACCGACAGAGGGTGCTTCTTCTCATCAAATATATCCAGCGAGCGGTTTGAATCTCTGCAGGAGAAGAACGTTAACAAGCTGATGTTAAATGTGCATATCATTTTCATACCATTGTACACTTAATGTTCCTACTGCATTTATGTCTTGTTGAGCTAACCGGCTTTTCTAACTAATCTACTTATACCTATTAAAAACACTTAAAATCTATCGCTCTATCTATGTGTCCATCTATCTACCTATCTACCTACCTACCTACCTATCTATTCATCCATATATCTATCTATGTATCTATCTAACTATCTACCTACCTACCTATCTATCTATTCATCCATCTATCTATGTATCTATCTAACTAACTAACTACCTACCTACCTATCTATCACCTACCAGCAAAAGTTTGATAGAATTATCTGATTATTAAGTAACTGAATAACTCACAGACTGACTGACTAACTACTGGCCACCACCAAGAAGTTGCTATTATGCAAATATAATTTGATAAACCTCAAATTAGCCCAATTCAATTATCACTTTATTTCTTCACTGAACATCTAAGTACAGGACAGACAGAAAACAGTACAACAGCACCTGTAAGAGGTGAAATCTATGAAAGTGTATGAAACTTTTCCTACCTGTTTTTTATATGATAGTATATGGCCAGTGCGACGCTGGAACAGAGAGATATCGACACAGACAAACAATGAACCACTGGATGTGATTTTATTCCTCTGCACCAAACAGCGGCTCCAATGCTGTATTTGCATATCATGTCTTCTTTCTGTCTCTGTGATTTTACCGAGTGCAGATCTCAAATCTCGCAACACTCCCGGCTTGTTAAATTAGTTCAAATGAAAACGTGTTTTCAGTGGAACAAAACTTTTTTGAGAGGTGGAGGACAAATTCCTTAACTCTTCCCTCGTCACATGACCGCTGACCTTGCAGGAAACCAGCCCACTAAAACTCCTAACTATTCCTGAGAAGATCTTTAGAAGACGGAGGTGAAGTCACTTACCATTTGATCGTGCTCTTGAGGTTGGGCTGGCTGACTGTGCTATCATCGATGAATATTGTCGAGCAGGAACTGTACTTTTTTGTCAGGAGTCCTGGGGATGTCTGGTAAAGAAACAGTGATGTTGTTTAATGTTTAAAAAAAAAAAGTGGCAAAAAAGTTTTAGAAACACACACGGACTGGAGAAACATCAATTTAAATCCTATATGATGTTGAGTTAAAAGTGAAGGACGATATGTTTAAATAACTAATGCTAAGACTCCCTTTACAAAGCACAAGTCCTCACTTAAATACTTAAGACTAATTTTCTGTTTCAAGCCATATCAAGCACATGTAGGCCTGTCACTTACATGATTCATGTAGTTGCTTTTCCTTTTCTCACGAACTGAAATGGGGAGAAAAAAGTTTGTTAGATTGGGAGATTCAAAGGAAAGTTAAGATTAAAAAATTCAAATAATGACATCCAGAGAAATACTGATACCATCTGTCTGCGACTTGTTGAGGAAGAGCGTGCTGGCTCTTGGGTGGTCTGATGGGTTGGCCTCTTGAGCCAGTTCTGAAAGATGCAAGTATAATTTAATGCTAAACTGTAGATAAGAGATAAGAGTCAGTCTTTGTTAAAAGCAATAAACACACCATAGGGTAAACTCACCGTCTGGGAGCTCCCTGTCACTGATGTGCTGCAGGTAGGTCCCAGTGTCTTCGCTCACGTCCTCAGTGGTGGTGATGGGATACTCCTCCAGCTCCACCTCTCTCCTGTGGATCTTGGGACTCTCTCCAGGAGAGATGCAGCAAGACACCGAACCTCCCATGGCTGACCTAAAACAGTCCTGCTACAGCCAGAACTGTTTCCCATACAACTGAGGAGGGATCACCTACTAGTCTAACTTGACAGCACTGACCGGTGCTTACGTAAAGTGTTATCTAAACCTTTCAAGTGGAAGTAAATAAATGTCAGACTAAAGTAAATCTGAAACTAGTTAGACCTGATTCTAGTTTGATGGGAGCAGGTTTCACATAACCTCGACATTTGAATCTTTAAAATGACCTAGTTTTAATTTAGTGTATTAAAGACCAGCCCAGCCTGTGTGTTTGGCTGCAGAGTGAAAAATCTAGCATCTGAGTAGGATGGGACCTATGTAATGACAGCCAACTGGGTAGCTGCGGTATGTGCAGGACAGCTGACATATTCAGGGCGTGTGCGCAGCATAGCACTGGCGCACTTTAATAAGAATTACATGCGTGGACTGAATAGTTTTGGACGGTGTCTAACTTATATCAACTCATTTTACGGAACAGAGGCCAACAATACAAAGTCAAAAGCTCCTCTATCTCCCTCCATGGCTAGCCGGCTAACGCTAGCTTAGCTTCCGCAGCTCAATCCATTCTTGGCAGCATGGATCAATCCATTATCACTGCAGTTGAAGTCTTTGTCACAATTACAGGCTTTCCTACCAAACAAATACACAAATTCTCTAACCGGGAAAAAAAACCCTCTAAAGATAACTAAGAAAGCGGACTGGTAGCTGGTATTGGAAGTTTAAAAAGATAACCAACGTTAGCTTTCATCTCGTCGCATTTGCAGGAGACACGTCTTGGATGTCAAATCCATCGAAGCCGTTAAGTTCAGAGTTAACTTCCGGCTGCTGCCCTTCAAACTAAAAGTCCTCATCGTGTGCCGTTCCATGTATCTCACACTAAAGTAAAGTCCAGAGAAAGGAATTCTGAGGAAAAAAAATCTATGAGAGTCAAATGGAAAAATCCTCATTTCAAGTTTCATAGGTTAATCTTTAATTTCACTTCACTCTTTGGGAATTTTTAAATGACTGCCTGTCTGGATCCCACGCAGTTAATTTCTTTGCTTTTATTATGAGTGTAGGAATGCAAGTGAAACGGAAGCTGAATTGGTGCCATGCACTGTCAACTTCACAGACCTGGGGGGGGCTTCATCTGCAGCCCCGCCCCCTTCATTACGGAGAAAACACAGCCGTTGAGAAAAACCCATGAAGACACGCCCAATACAAAACCAGGCTTTCCCATTGGTCACTTTTTGAGATGGGCCACAGTATTTTATAAAAATAACTGTACAAAGTCTAATATGATGAGGCCGAAAAGTTGTTTGATATGTTGCATAAAACATAAATGATGTAAAAAAATTAAAGTAAGAAATTGACTCCAAAGCAGACAATGATCTCCAGAAGATGGCAGTAATGATTCAGGAAATCAGCGAAGAAGAACTCAAGAAGAAGAACCTCATTGCGCATGAGCATAGGCACACAAAGTAAAACAGCGTAAGGTAGTCTAATTTCTATGCATTTCACGGCATGGCTCTAGTTCCGTATGTAGAGAATCCGTTACCTGCGCTTTCCAAACTCCACAATTCATCAGCACAGTTTAGATTTGCCAACCACGATCTCCGTCTGTCCCAGGACTGGAAAAAGCTTGGGGTAGCAGCAGTTGTGTGGGATGCAGTAAGTGATACACATCCGTTGCAGCGTGACTACTGTTCGCCATTCATTACTAAGTATTTGGATAAATGAATATTATGTTTGTTTTCCAGGCAGTTGTCATGTGCATTTACCTGGAGCTGGGGAAGGTGGAGTTAAAGGGAAAGGTGGCAATCGAACTGGGAGCTGGAACTGGACTGGTTGGGATTGTAGCAGCCCTGCTGGGTGAGTGTTTATTTACTAACCAGTTAAGAGTTTACAGGGTCCCACCACAACACAAGTAAGACTCCATGGCATAAAAATACATTTTTACATAAATATCAGAACTGGTTTATGAAAATGCACCAGTCTGTGTCGTATTTTAAACTTTTCCAGGTGCCAAAGTGACCATCACTGACAGAGAGCCTGCCCTGGACTTCCTCTCAGCCAATGTGAAGGCCAACGTGCCCCCAGACTCCCAGAGCTCAGTGATCGTGTCTGAGCTGACCTGGGGTCAGGGCCTTGAACTTTATCCAGCGGGGGGATTTGATCTGGTGCTGGGAGCAGACATTGTTTACCTGGAGGACACGTTTGTGCCTCTGCTGCAGACTCTGGAGCACCTGTGTTCAGACACCACTGTGGTGTTACTGGCCTGCAAGATCCGCTACGAGAGAGACACAGACTTTTTGAGCATGCTCAAGCAGCACTTCACAGTTGAAGAGGTCTATTATGACAAACAAAGGGACATCCACATATATAAAGCTTGGAAATTGCCACCCTGGAGGGATTTGTGACAACTGAGTGTCCCACTGACTTAGTTGTCTTTCAGTGACTGCCTTCTTCTTTGTGATATTTTACTGGTTTTGAATAAAAAAAAACAAAAAACATTTTAAAATCACCAAAGATTACCAGAAACACATTTATTACCAGCTGCCAAAAATGCAATATTTGAATAGCTCTGACATAATGCACTGTATTATACAAGTTGGTGCTGACATTTAGAAATTGTGAATACAAAAATCGTGAAAAGCAACATAAAAAAAAGCACACTATGTCATGGCTATACTTAACACCTAAAAGAATATGAGTATGACATTCTGTTAAAATGAAAATAAACATGTTGTTCACTGTAGATTCATTGTGTTTATGATTTTGGTCACACTTTGCAGTACTTTTTTTGCAGGGTGTTCGATGGGTGCAATTGGGTCGCACTTGGTGAAATTTGATGCCCCACACAACTAATAACGTCTTGATCAATGTGTGATGATGCCTTGATAATTAAATAAGCAACAAAACACCCACAGATACTTTGTGTTTAATTACTGGTTAGCAGTGTTACTTTCAAGTTAAATCTCAGAGGCATCTCACCATGCAGCAGAAGGCTCTGCCTGTTAGTGCTGCATGAGATTTTTCTGTTAAATGTGAAATGTAGTAGGATTGTATATGCAAGGAAAGTGCGCATGCCGCTTTGTAATCCTGTAAACAGAATTTGGAGACAGTCTCTGCTGATGCCTTAACAGCTCATCACAAATTCTTATTTGCAATTTACCAACCTGCAACTGCAGGAATTTTTTTTTCTCTTCCATCATACAGAACTAATTTAGGGTTACTAAATAAAAAAGGTGTGGTTATTACATGTCCAAAGACAATACACAAACATACCAGGCAATCCATGATTCCAGTTAAGGGCCATGTGTCTCCAAAATGTGTCTATAAATATGCAGAAACTATTTCTTCCGTTGCATAACACGTAAGGCTCACTTTTTTTGGTTTTTGTTCAAAATCAAGAAATGAATGAAACAAAATTTAAAAAGTAGATTGACGAAATACAAAAATACGGGCGAAAAAAAAAGTTCTCTTTTACTTTTAGCCCAAACACTGTGGGTTAACCTTCTGTTGTTTACATTATATACTCTGGTGCACGGGCAACAGCTCATTTCCATTATATTCCCATTTGTTCAATTACTGAAGGCATATTAGTCCATAACAGAACATTGTTAACTGCACAGTCATCAAACTAATCTGCTCCTTTTTGTAACTCTGGGCATGTTTTTGTGAAGTTAGGTAAAAACCTACATTAATGAGCCTCAGTAATATTACTGGGAACATGCGCCACAGACCCCTAAACTTTTGAAGAGGTCTGTAATCATGCTCCACTTGTGTATTTTTTCCCGATTACTGTGTCTTTAAAGCTAAAAGAAGCTAAAAAGACAAGGGTGTCTTAATATTTTGACTCCCATGGTTTCCGAATTCACTACTGTCCACGTTCTAGTCTCTTCATTGTGTATTTTTAAAGCTGCAATTAACATGTACACAATTTTATAACCTGGCTTAATGGTAAGCTCTTCTGTTCATGTCGTGTCAAGGCAAGGTAAATAAAAGTTAACAAAATACCAATGACGTTATCAGAGCAGATAATCTAATACATAAACCAAAACACGGCTCAAAGATAAAATATCCATGACACAGTCCATCTACAGTTCAAAGTATTAGTAAGTAACAGAAGTTAAACGCAACAGCTCAGTTACAATTACAAACGTTGCACACAAAGGTGACCTCTCAAGATGATCCAAGTGTCTCGGGGAGATTAAACTGTAAAAAGTCGTTAGCGGTGATGGCATTGGAGCAGTTCCCCGTTGCTGGTGATGTTGCCCAGTTTGTCCAGGCACCAGTGACTGGAATGCTTCCCTTTGGTGGCGCAAAACAAAAACAGCTTCATTGTCTGTTCTACCACTTCACCACAAGGACCCTGTATAGTTGTCGTCTCCACCACATCCGTTTTTGACATTGCTGCACCCTTCTGTGGGAAACCGATGGGAACAGAATTTGGATTTAAAATCGGTGAAGTGGAAGGGGGTGTGTTTTTATTCTATTCCTTGTGAGTCATTTTACAGATTTTCAGCAGTCTTTAAAAAGAAAGCAAAAGAGTAGAAAAAGGGGAGTAGCATCCAGATGCATGGCTCTGTGCTGAGTCTCTATACATGGGGACAGATGGGCACCTGTTGAGCCACTGGCAGAAGTTTGGTGGCATTTCTACTCGGATTTGTGGCAGTACAAGTCTTTGAGTGCTTTGAGTTCCTCGATGAGGGTTTTGTTCTGGTTCTCCAGCACAGCCACGCGGTTCTCCAGACACTTGACATACTCCTTCTTCTTTCTGCGACATTCGCGGGCTGCCTCTCTGTGTGACATGAAGACCACGTGTGAGTGTGTGTCTGCAGTTAAAGCTACACTGTGCAAATTCTGGAAATCAAAGCTTAGTTGATTCTCCGAGGATGATCTCCAAGCTCATAACACACAACACCAACAAGAAAAGTATGCACAACCAGTCAACCTCATAATACGCCTGTTTACATACCTGTTTTTCATAAGTCGAACCTCCCTTTTGCGCGTGACTTCCTCTGTGGCTCCTGCTGTTCCCAGTGCAGGCGAAGTTGCCATGACCACCCCAGGAGTGATGGTGCTGGTGGGGGCTGTGCGGATCTGATAGGCCTGGACATCACCAGAGGCAGCTGACAGACAAAGACAGCGTTTTTTGCAAAGTAAAAATAAAAATGCAAACAATTTCACACTAAATGTTCTGATTTGTATAGTTTCCTGTGTCAAACTGTGCTTCAAAACTCATTCATTATGTTGAATTACTTCCCCACCTTGTACAACCACTTGGTTGCTGGGCACAAGAATCTGCTGCCCGTCACTGGTCTGAGCATACTGCAGGATGGTGGCACCAGGCTGGGCTGCAGCAGCGTTGGCCATGGTCAGTGTCTGCAGACCCTGCACTCCATCTGTGCCATTATTGGCCAGCTGGATGGCCCCACCCTGGGTAATGGCGACTACAGAGGGACATGGTCGTGTTAGAATTCAACTAGAATTCAGATAAGGAAACTTCAGGACAAGACAGAGTAGCAAGTAAACACAAATCCAAACTTCAAAATGTCCTTTAGTACATGTGCGATGTCACTGACTCGGCTTCTATTTTCTGTAGTATAAGCAATAATCTGCAATGTCTCCCATCTAACATGGCCTTTAACGTGTGTCCAAGACCAACTCTTCCAACTCTCCTCATGTCAGACAGTATTTATGGACAAGAGCTTAATGCTCATTCAGTGTCAATCAGAGTTTGAGCAAATGTAAAGAGGTGTTACCACGTAAAATCCTTAATGTAATATAAACCAAATAAATTACAACACTGACTCAGTATTACACCACAAATGATTATCAACAGCGTGTATATTCAATTCACCTCAGCACAAGACGCATTTCTACTGAAAAGTGCAAAAAGGCACAGCAGGAAATCCGACACATTTCAACAGAAACCACAAGCTTCCTGTATCACTATCCAAAACTACTTACTATACTGGCCACTGCTGGTTTGATAGATGGGAGTGGGCATGGTGACGGTGGTGATGGCAGGGGCTGAGTCATCTTCTGACTTCTCTTCCTCAATTCGAGGCACCGCTGGAGCATCTGATGATAAGTCATTCAGAATCTTCCTGTAGCGGGAAACAGTTGCAAAAAAAATCTCAAACACTTTTTCCATATTAAAAATAATCACTCACAGTTGTACAGATTCTGCAAAATTAAATAACCCTTCTATAATTTACGCTGAAACTGGAGCCTTGTTTCTTGGAAGCAGTTGGAAATTATGAAAAAATTGATATGCAGACAAAAGATCAAAGCAATAAAATCATGGGGCAAATATCTGCAATGGATTAAAGAGTTCTATATTTATGAGCATGTGAATAATAAAGCTACAAAATCTCTGTTGATAATATATCACACAGCACAGACCTGTAAGATGGTCGTCTGGACAGGATCTCTCTCCTCTTCTGAGAATCTGTCACGCTGTCAACAGACTCCTGCGAGTCCTCACTCTCAGCAACAGTCGAAATCTGCAAGTGAACAAAAATCATAATACATTAATGATTTTGTCATCATAATGACATTTATCAATATTTTGAATTTAAGGAACAAGTTAATTTCTTTAACTTTTAAATTCTAAATCAAACTTGTCAGGACTCAGTGATTATTATTTGTGCAATAAAAATGTTATTATACTCTGTAATGAAACAATTATGAATGCAAATGTTACTTTTTCCTTCGCTCACCTGTACTGTCTGGACTTGTGGTGACTGGATGACAGACGGCTGTGCAGCCTGGATCACCCCGTGCACTTGAACTGTCTGACCGTTGGGTAACTGCACAAGGGTGACTGTGGGACTACTGGACGACACCTGGCCGGCAGCGATGGACGCCTGCAACCACAATCATACACTGTCTGTATGCAAAGTTAACAGTTCTTAGGAACACCCACTACTCTCCGCTTCAGTACTTTTCAGACAATAATAATGCCCCTTATATTGTGATGTGTAAAATTAAAGTGATGATAAGGTTTACCTGGGCCAAGGTGATCTGCTGGGCCTCAGACTCTGAGACAGCTGTTTCACCACTCTGCTGTGTGTCTGCACCAGCCTCCATGGTCATTTAAAATCTGCAAAAAGTAAAAAACTGCTTATTTGTATCTGTATGAACATGCTTAAACGAACTGTTGAGCACAAACACTGAGAAAGCAGTCTATGGTGTACAGGAAACACTCTGGGGGTTGACTTAGACATAAACTAGAGCCTGCTGAAGTCCCCACGGAGGGTGTGGCTTAGCTTAACATGCTAGCGTATAATTCATTTATAAAACATCTAAAACGAGTATCCTTACAGAAAGGAGAGGGATTTTGATAACTACAATCAATTAAATCCACATAGCAGACGCGCTGTTCAAGGTCTGACTACATTATGTTAATATATAGACTTAAAATATGTTATTACGTACCTTCACTTCCCATAAAGGCTAAAAGCTAAAGCTAACTCCTTGGTGTTTCTAATAGTTACCAACTTGAAATTAGCATGTAGCATGCTAACAAGCTAATAGGAGTGCAGTGAACGTTAATACAGCCAGCAGCTATTTATTTCAAATTTACAAGTTCACTTTCAACTCGTTTTTATTTTCAATATTTAATAGCTTGCGTTGCAGTTTGGCGCTGTACCGTAAAATTCAACTGTAGCTCAAACTAATGTTGCATTGGCTAGCATTAATTACGCTAGCTGTGCGCCTATATGGAGGGAAATGTCTGCATGCATTGTATGCCAGTTTTGTTTGCAACTGGGGCAACCCACTCTCATTAGCGAGTTTGTTGTCTCAATTCTAGTCTACCACAACACTGACATGAATTAGCTGCACATAGCTAATTGCTTCTGTAACTTATTTTTAAACTCTTTATATAAAAAAAAAATTCAAGCCCACTCCCACATTAATACCTATGTCTCAGCTGTGTTGCGAGCCAGCGAGCCTTGCAGAGACTGACTCATTTTGTGAGCCTCTGCAACACCGCCGCCATGATCTCTTTGTTGGCTTTGAGCGGATAATAGGAGCAAATAACTTCTCTGGGCAGCCATCTATCTGTTTAGCAAACATCGGATGCGTATCCTCTTACCAACACAGACTCGCTTCGTCACTCCCGGGTCTACGGAGCTCCACTTTTATTCAGACCGACACGTAAGAGACCGCGTCAGGCTACACCTCCGTCGCGTCACCGAGAACAACAACACTGAGAGGAGGACGAGGGAGACGACGACAGCGAAAATCATCTCTATCGACAGGAGTCGAGTGAACACGGAGGGGACCGGAAAGTCACGAAAGCTACCGAGGAAACGAGGGAAGTTCACGGACTTAGCCGAGGTAAGTGCTTGATACATTGGAACTTGTCTGAGCATGCGTGGGGTTGTGTAATTAAAAGGCAATAATAATTAAATGAAGGACTGATCTATCTATCTATCTATCTATCTATCTATCTATCTATCTATCTATCTATCTATCTGTCTGTCTATCTATCTATCTATCTATCTATCTTTATTAGGCACATTTAATACATAAATTGTAAGCAAGAAATGTTTTGCCATTTTTAAGATAACATTATTATCTTATTATTTATTGTAAATCAGCTGGTAGGTTGTGATTGATAAAACATTTTAATTTTTGGTAAATATCAGGCACATTGTTGAGATGGTATTGAAATTCATGGCCTGCATTGCTGAGGCAGATCCACATGGTGGCAGCAAAATACTTCTTTGTTTCTCCTCACCATAGCAGCTATCCCTGACACTGTCCCATTATGTTATGTTTAGGCCCATGTTTCTTTTATCCCAGCCTGATATGCTCAGTTATCTGTGACTTAGATTAATGTTCACTGTGGTACTGGCTTTGTACCTCCAAACCACATTGTGATTTTAATGAAAAACCAGTGGGCTCTGCCCGTGTATCGCTTATTGTGTACTATTTACAGCCCTTGTGATTCACATAACATTTGCTTCTCCTTGGTCGACGACTCCAGCCATAAAATGTACTCATTAACTCTGTCACTCAGTGTGTGAGGAGTGGTGCAGTCAGAGTGAAATGGGTTCAAGCTGTGGCAGCTGGTCAAAATCCTGCAGGGAAAATGAGACTTCAGACCAATTTATGACCATCATCTCTATGTGCGAGGTCATTTTGGAGGCCTCTTAATTCACACACGTAGGCTATACACACACAGATGTCAAACATACCCATCTTCACCTTTCGGGTGATTGACTGCACCAGTGGAGCAAACATTTTCAGTGCTGACCCAACCGATCTTGTGTCCTTTATTATAAAAAAAAAAACTACCTGAATAGTATCCTGCAACAAAAGTCTTGTTTTGTTTTCTCATAGCAAATATAATAAATATTTGTCACAGAGCAGTCATCGTATCTGCTCCTGAGTCCACGTCAGTGACTTGATTGGACATTGATTTCCCTTAATAATGACCACCATCTAGGGCAGGTTTAGCAAACCATAATTAGCCTGCTTCTCTACATGAGAGGAGAGGGTTTTTTATTAGTTGCTGCTGAATGTTCGCTTGGCTATGCAAGCTGTGCACATTCAGAATACTTGCAGTGTTTCTGTGAAAATGAGTCTACAGTTTGTATGCCTGTTGTGCCTGTTTTGCACAAGTATCCTGGCATATTTATATCAGGCATGCACACAATAATGTGAGTATTGCCAAATTTCTGTTTATTATTACAATAGTGTGAAAAGCTTTTTACACCATTCTCTAAAGAGACACCTGCTATGTTCTAAGTGGAGTATTCCAACAGACATGTAGAAAACGTACAGAAGCTGTCAGAATATTATCATTATCGATTAACGCCTATTATTTTCTCAATTAATTGTTTACTGGCTTGTTTTAGTTAACCAACTACTCTAAAAGATAACCAGCATATGTTCACACCTGAGAAGCCAGAAAGCTAGTGAATTTTGGCATTTCAGCTGAAAAAAGAAAGATCAATCTAATCAAACATTAAAATTGCTGCAGAAAGACTAATGTTTTCAGCTCTAAATTTTATATAAATACGTTTTATACTTCTTTCTGTCATTAAAACCCAAAGTCTTTCACATTTACTGTTGAAAACACACGAACTCACAAACGCAGTAAGACCATCCTTGCATTAATCAGCTCTTTATCTGTTCAACATCACATTTTCTGAGTGCGTATCAACACGGTGAGTGTGCTCGGTGATCAAAGCAAAATTCTGGCTGCTAATGGTGGTGAGTTCTGGTGCAGAATATCTGATTGCAAGGTTTACCAGAGTGCTCTGCAGCAAGCTCGCCACAGCGACAACTCTGACTGTAGATCACTGCTGAAACACCCACTAACAGCAGAGTAAAATGATGCCACAGACGTCCAAAATGGTGTAGGAGGAGGAGGATAGGAGTTTAATCTTCAGAATATGAGGCAAAGACCTGACTCCAATCCATAGCCCTTTCCTCTCTCCCTAAACCCAGCTGTCAAAGCCTCTGGCTTAACACAAGCCTCCAAAACCCCATCGACAGCAAACCCTATGATACTTTTTATTTCCCAAAAATTTTGCTTCTCTTTTTTTTCACCTCCTCTTCTTTCTGTTTCACTCTATTTGTGCGTGTGTGTGTGTTTTAATTTACTCAGTTGTGAAAAATCATGACCCTATCCAAATCATGGCCTGAGGCGGTGTATGTAACAAGCGCACCTCTGCGTCAGGCATGTCTTGTCCGTATGGCGTTGCAATATTGAGTGCATTAATAACATCCCTGATATATTCTGTCAACACTGTCATCAAATTTTAAATGCAATCCTCAATCAAACCGAGTGGAAATATCATACCTGCCACTCAAGCCAGGCATTGTGGGAGATATCAGCTCATATGGGCATGCAGGAGGCCGTGTGGCACCGTCCGGAGAGAGGCTGAATATGAATACGAAGGGGAGAACATGCAGTGCATTTGAATACCAATGATCTTATATGCATGCTTTTCATTGTAGGTTGAATTACCTGAATCGCATATGAACCAGTGCACCTGGCTGGGGTTGCCATGGATACTGGGCCCCACAGTCTGTCTCTCTCTCTCTCTCTCTCTCTCTCTCTCTCTCTCTCTCTCTCTCTCTCTCTCGCTATCATACACGCACACACATAAGCAAAGGTTTTCAAATCTGAAGATGCGAGTTTGAGAGATATTCAGTAAAATATTTTGCCGCTGAGGAGCAGTATCAAGCTGCAGCTGCAAGGCAGGAATGTTATCTAACACACAGAGATTGTGCTGACCCAGACCTCTTGCTAATCTAGGCTGTAGGCAACACCATGTATTGGGCGATCTCAATCAATCCGTCAAGGTGTCAGCTCCTCCCTCCCTCTCGATCTTTTCCTCCTGCAAGGATTTTTTTTTTTTCGCCCATTCCCCTCCCCCTGCTTCTTCAATCTGACCATCCGTTCTTTCTTTCTTTCTTAAAGACTTGGCACAGATTTTTTCTAGTGTGTCTTAATGCAACGCTCACATTGAAAGAGTTATTGGTCACTATAATCATTCCTCCTCTGACAAAAACATAGTGCTTGTTTGGCCAAAGTTAACATGAAGCATCAGTGGTCTGCATTAGACAAACGAAGTGGGTATCCTTCAAAGATGTGATCCTTTTTAGTATGAATTTCCCTCTTTGTGTTTCCACAGTCAGTGTTTCCTGGAGCTAAGTGAATAAATCTAAATGCGAGTGCCAGGACAAAGATGTCCACTTTATCTTAAGTAGGATGCACAGATCTGATACTCTAGATTGGCTTCAGCTGAGATGTGAACAATCCATGTTAAATCCAATTTCTTTGACTGCATCATTACAATCAATAGTTTTGCATTCATTCATGCGCCGCATAGGCACAGACAGTGACACCTGGCCCTATAAAATCAACTGGAAAAAAGAGAGAGACTTCTTATCAGCTACAAGAGGTTTTGCTTAAAATGAGGACTGCAGCTTTTGTCCATCATCTTTTATAGTGGAGTTAAGAAGGTTATTGCTTCATGACCACTATGGACAGGAGCAACAAACAACTCACATGACGTGAATATTGAATTTAGATGGATTTTAAAAAATCTAAACCTCTGCTTTATGAATGAAACTGTGATCCCACAGGTCCAGAAATATTCATATTTATTCAAGCTCTTCAGTCATCATATTCTTTCTTTTACTTTGTGTAGTCACTATGCTTTCCCCCCCTAACAAATATCAAATAAAACTAACAAATACAAATATCATCTAGTTCAGAAAACCCTTACTGATACTACAAACTTTGCAGTGAAGGTTGCCAATTTCAGTCTTTCATTTTAAGCACCATCTTGTTACTCTCAGTTCAATTTTTTTGTGCTACTGCAGCATCTGTAATTTTCTTCTTTGATTGCCAGGAGTTTGAAGCTGGTCTCTGGTGTTTCTTTATCAGCCATGTTTGGCTTCACACAGCTGGACCAGTGCTTTCCACACTACGCAGTGTTTGTCAAAGCAATTTGATTTCCAGCTTCTTCCATCTCATCCTGTGAATAAACCAGAAGTGCAGACCGATACTAGAGTCTGTCCTTTCATTAGGGCTCTGTGGAGAGAGATAACTGCCTGTTCGGGTATTCATGCTGGAGGTGAAACATGTCGCCCGAGCCCTGCAAGAATTTGATGGACATGGAGGAAGTTCTACCCCAATGAACATTTACATAACAATTTATCATCTTGTAGACAAATGTTAAAATTGTTCTGAAGTGACTGGTATCTTTTAGGGCTCATTAAAGATGTAAAGAAAGAATCCTCATTCTTTAAGTAGTGCAGTGCATTTTGATCTATGACTTTTTTTCTTTTTAAATGAAAATTGACATTCAACTCCCCACCCTTCTTTCTTTTAATGATCGAGTACAAGGACAAGACAGTGGTAAAAGACAAAAACACACTCACATCATGGACGAGGAGTGTGTGTGCCAGTGCGAGTGCGTGTGTTTGTGTGGACTTGCTGCACTGCTCCTTCCCGTCATAACATGTCATTCTGGACACTATTACTCCCAACAGAGGCAGACACTGCGGCTCAGTGACACAGAGCGTAAGGTCATCTGTCAAACAGAGAAGGCAAGTGTGTGTGCGTCTATGCAGAGTGAGAGTGTGTATGCCTGTATATTTTCTCCATCCAGACTTGACTCGTGTTTGCATATGGCATAAGTTTTTTTGTGTGTGTTTTTGCAACTTGAATACATTTATAATTGAACGTGGGTGTGTGTTGAGAGTGAGAGAGAGAGAGAGAGAGAGAGAGAGAGAGACGCTGGGAAGCTGTCATTCACACCGATAGAACACTGTTACCTTACAAACCCAGCTCTCATCCCTCACCTCCTCTCGCTGCTGAGTTCAAAGGTTTCCATGACTACCGGCGTCCCAGTGGGAACACAATGCACTCTGCCCTGGAGCCATCGGAGCAAGCGTGCTTGGCAGGTGGGGAGGATACGTTGACCTATGACCTGTCAAGGTCTTACCATTGGAGAACAGGAGTGGGGGGTTGTAAATTCAACTGATCCTCACTGAGAGGAGGCATAGGGTTGTGGGCGGAGTGGCCTTATAGCTTCTGAGCCCAGTGACTCGTGCCGGCTGCTTCCTGGATTTCAGAGGGCCCTGGGCGAGAGAGATAGCCGCCCTCTAATCCGCCGAGTCTCTCTCACCTTGCCTCCTCCGTGTTTCTCAGATAGTGCATCTTTTGTGTCAGATCTTTGCAGCTGTCACCGCTGCTGCTTGTAAGGATGATGCCGGCTTTGTGTGGGATTGTGTGTGTGTGTGTGTGTGTAAATGTGAGACAGAGGCACAGACAAATAAAAACATGTGAGAGCTGCCTTTATAAACCACACCCCAAATAAAGAGTGAGGCACCCATGTGGTAAAATGTCACAAACATTATGTAAATTTGAAATATTTATTCTAAACGAGGAGTGTCAGGCTATTTGAATTCTCTGGATAAACAATAATCCCAGCTTTATTTTACAAATGGCTCATTTTGCAGAAACTATCATTTGATTAACAGCTCACCTTCAGGAAAAATCTTTTTGACCATTTACTAGTTGTCCATTTAGAAGCTAAACTATTTTTTCTCCCATTGCATCTGCTGATGATTAGTTTGAAACCTCCAACGAAAGGTCATAAGCAGACCTTGAGTTAAAAATATTTTGTGAAATTATTATTTCCAAGGTCAAAAATAAAACTTTGCTCCTCAACAGAATTTCTGTGATCAGAGTCAGATGGACATTAAATATTTATCTGAACAAGTTATTCTGTTTAAAATTGGGTATTCAAATCATGTTTTTTCTAAAATGAGACAAAAATGAACCATTCAAGTCACATAATCATCATCAGTCATATTTACAGAAATTTATAATCTGAAAACTTGATTTTATAAAAATCACATTTTCTACCGTGTGCTTACAACACAACATGAGAGAAAATATTTTACTTTAAACTTTTTGCCCTGTGGACTGTGGAAAATTTGACTTTCTAATCATGTAGCGTGCATTTTTAATGCTTAAAAACTTGACACAGAACTTACTTAGCTGCTTTTCCGCAGTCAGAAACTGCAGAAATATTTGTGTAGAGAAAGAGCAGCCAGAATATATATGTGTGTGTGTGTGTGCATGTGTGTGCTTCCATGCCTGTGTATGCATAGGGGAATAGGAGGGGACAGTCAGGAGAAGGGTTATTTACTGCACGGCCCAGGCGACCTGTCCGTCCTCACGTTCAGCCCCAGCAGATTAAGATGCAGCCGCTGGCGGCTGCCAGAGCCAGCTGAGATTGATGGGGAACACGGGGGCCACAGAGGCCCTGCAGAATTCTGAACAGGGCCTGTGGGTACCAACCAACCATGCTGCTAGCAGACAGCAGCTTCGCTCTCCTTCCCACTCTCTCTCTTGTCACCCTTTTTTCTATCTTTTTCTGACTTTTCTTTATCGCTCTGTTGCTCTTCCTGGCATTTTTTTCTCTCTGTCACTCTGCCCTTTCTGCATCCCTGTTTTTCTGTCTCTCTGTCACTCTATCGCCCCACTGTGCCCCCCAACCAGTCGCGCAGCCCCCCCTCCCGAATACGCTGTCTCAGCAGCTTTAGCAGATTTGGATGTCATGAAACTGCAGGTGTGTCAGCATCGTGTGTGTGTGTGTGTGTGTGTGTGTGTGCAAGAGAGAGGGCAAAAGTGGGGAGGAATATGCACTCAATAAATAATTCTCTGGTTAAGATGGGTAGCAGGAAAGTTAACGTGAGATGGATGTGTGTGTGCGTGTGTGTGTACTTGTGTGTGTGTGTCTCAGTGCTACTGTGGATCAATCGCTGCTTCTAAACTGTCTCCGCTGCTGATGAATTTTAGCTGAAGGAAAAAATAGCAATTATCTCAGTATGTCAACATCTGCATGTGTGTTTGTGCTCGCTGGTTGCTCCACGATAATTCTGATGTTGGGGTGATGGAAGAGGGAAAAGATGAGAGTGGAAGATGGATGCTTCGATGTGTTCGTGTGTGTGCACGGGCACAAGTGTGTGTACGCTGAACAAACTGCACTGGCAGGGTTTTTGTTGGAGTCCCCAGGGCAGAAGACGCATGAGTCAGCGGCCAGTAGGATTTATAGCCAATTGATTAAATTAGCATTTGTTCTGCTACTGGGGCAGCAGCCTGTCAGTATAAACATACACTGAAACACACACTCCCACGCGGGCAAACAAACCTGCACCTGTACACCGACTGCAGTTAAGGAACGCAAAGGGAGAGAAACAAGA
The DNA here is from genome assembly GCF_017976425.1 of Toxotes jaculatrix. Taxonomy (NCBI): domain Eukaryota; kingdom Metazoa; phylum Chordata; class Actinopteri; family Toxotidae; genus Toxotes; species Toxotes jaculatrix. The sequence goes on from NC_054417.1 coordinate 6,416,068, forward strand.
CAATGAGGAAAGAAGAAAAATCCATTGAGAAGTGGTGCACAATTAGCAATGATGTCAATAAGTCAACATGATTAACATTAGGATCACTGGGATGTAAATACTGGAAGAGGCACGCATTGCGCTCCCACAAACCTCGTTCCTAAGCAGCTCCTTCATGTGATACAGTGAGTGAGCAAGGGGGTCGCACACACTGGGCTTGCTGACAAGCCTTTTTTATGACATTCATCAAAGCCATCTGCCATTTTCCGCTCAATTAATTTGTTATGGGAAGTGGGATCAATTAAGTGCGCACCGTAATGGCTTTATATCCTTGTTTCCCTTTTATAGCCCAATATTTTCTGTGCTCCACTCTGGCATGAAAAGGCGAAATCGATATCCCCAGCTATTTTCCCCTCCTGTGGACTAATTTGTTTTTGCCACTCTCTTCCTGGCATGATAAACTGGCGGTAATGAGGGGTTAGGGCGAGGGGACACACTAAACATAAACCCGCACTCGAGCCAACAAGCAAACTGGGCATGCTCTCTCCAACACCGTCACTGAATCCAAGAAACCACCGACTCTAATCTACTGAGATTTCATTTGGATGTCAGGAGTAACATTGCTTCCCACACTTAACTAAAGACCTAGTAGTATCAAGAGGGATTGACCTCCGGCCTACTATCATCCAACACACTGGTCAGCCAGTAAGACAGTGAGTGGCTTAAGCGAGGGTGGAGATGGCGATGATAAGGACAATGGGCGGCTCATTCGGGACAGTCAGTTTGACAGTGACGGGTGGAGTGGTGTGGCTCATGGCACCATTAGTACGAGTGTCACGAGCTGCCGGTGTACTCGCCTTGTTCACCTCGACCCCTGCGATGTATTGATCTCTTCCCCATTAAGCCTGCTGATGGTCTTGATGATATGATGAAGAAGTGGGGGAGTGATGTGGGTGTGTTTTAAGTGTGTGCATGTGCATGACTTCAGAGCAGGTTGAGGGACCCGTCATTACTCCTGGTCCTGTCCTGATGACATTGCCATATTGATTTAGACATCATCTGGTTGGGCTTTAGAGGCTAGGCCTTAAACCAAGACAACCGAAGTGTCACCTTGTTTGTGTCAGCAGGCTTACAGGGCCACCAAGGTCCCAGCTGTCATGATTTTTAAAGGCTCTTGCTTTAAAGGTTGGTTATCCTAAAAAATTACATTTTTGTTTTTGGAAAAAAAAACTGCCAACCCTTTTCATAGGAACTTTTTTTTTGAAGAAGAAGAAGAAATGTTGAGATTCTGCAACATCATGGTGACTCAAAGTCTCTGTCGGCTGCTGCATGTCCAGAAATAGACACAGCACATAACTCTGTAAAACCACAGAATGATATTTTTGCATTTCTGTTTGTATTCAGATTAAACTCGCAAGATATGATATGGGTGAATGCAACAATCACTGTTAAAATTATGAAGAAAAAGACCTGGGTGGTGTCATGTTACTACAGATAGTACTCCCAGTGACAGGTGAACTGATCTTGATGTTGAAAATTGTTGGATTTCCCCTTTAAAACCTATGAAAAGTGTACTACTACTAATGTCTGTGCTGCTGCAAGTTTGCCTTGCAACCCAGGGGTCACAGTCGCCCTATTGTTTTCAAAAGTGCATTAAAGCAGTTGTTGCTGCACTGGCAAACGTAATTCATCACTTGATGGATGATGACCCTTTTAATTTTTACCAAACATGGCTCTGTAGCTCCATAAAGTCACAATCATTTCATTTGTATTGAAAGTAGCTCCATTCTACCGGAACTGGAAGTGGAGAAATCAATGCACGTCTCCAACTAAATTTGCCTGCCACTCCGCCTTAAGTTTTTGTTTTGACACTTCATTGCAGCCAGAGGAAGTATGTTGCAGTGCACTGTAATAGAAAAAATGAAAACAGTGCCCATTAATGGATTTTCTGAAAACAATGGGTGGCTGTGAGCTCTGGGAGGTAAGACAAACATGCAGAGGAACACACAGCAGATCCAGACATTGGTGGGCTTAGACTTTCTACACGGTGGGCAAGAAAAAAATAAATTGCACTTGTATTATCTTTTAAATATCAATAAATCATTATTACATTGATTAATTGACACATTAGTCTAATTACTGTAAACAAATGAGACCAATTAACCAACTCTGTGTTGCATTTGCAATGTGGACCAGTGGGTCACAGTCTGCTGGATTGCTTTACATTACAAAAGTGTCTTTACAATACAAAACAGAAAGTAACAAGCTAATTTAGAAGTGCTTTGGTGTATGAGCACTTAGGTGTACAAGGTCAGGCTCGAAGTGGGCTGGGCACTGGAGATGAGGGGTCAGCCTGCTGGGCACAAGTTTCATTCATAATCAGGTGGCCTGCGCTGGCTCCAAACAGTGGGCGGGAGGGGGAGAGGGACTTGGCTGCCTGTCAAGACCAGCCGCAGATTAAAACTCCATCGATCCGGCTGTAATTTATTTATCAATTCAACTAAAAATTAAACATTGACCTCGTTCTTTGAAAATCCCCCCTTTTAATCTTGTTGTACGTGGTGACTTGAATACCAAGCAAGTGGTCAAATGTGGGGCCTTTTATTCCAAAAAGTTAAACAAGTCATGGTGAAACAGCATCTTTCTCTTTCTTCTTCTTGCTTTAGAGTTCAGAGGGAAGACTATTAAAAGCTCTATACTTCAGCTCCTGCTTTGCTGCATCTCCCAAACCCTGAGGACTTTGACTTCTGACAATAAACAACTCATACATTTCTCTCTGCCGCGCCAAAACTTCAGTTCCTCTTTCCACCATCCGTATTCTCGTCACTCCTCCCGGGCTTCTGATCTTTTCTTCCCTCTCTGGCTATCACTGGGTGCTGTCTTTCTTTCCCCGCTCTTATTTTACTCACAAATGCCAAAACATACCTACATGCAGTAAAATTCTTATCACCCCATCAAAGCCCCGTCTCTTCTCTACACCAACCCTCCATCTCTGCCCTTCTCTGTCCCCCCTGCAGGTTACAGATGTGCCGAGTTTCCCTTCTGCCCAAATCCTGCTGCCTGCAAAAAAAACAAACACTCATCACATCATTATAAAAGCCTCTTCCTTCCCTGTCCTTCATCTGTTCACCCTTCTCTCCATCTTTCCTTTCCTGTTCTGCCCCTCTGCTGGGTCAGAATAATAAGGTTACCTCACTGGTGCTCATGTCAAACAGCCTCTCATCCCTCGTCCCCCTCACCTCACTCCCCGCTCTCTGTCGTCCTCCTCACCCCATCCTGAACCCTCCCCATGACCGGCCCTGTAATCCAATTAAAAGCACATTAGGGCCAAATGAATAGCAGTAGATTTAATTAGCTGCTGACGAAGGTTGGCTGAATGGCTGAATGGCTGGCTGGATGGCAGTTGGGTGGGCGGATGGGGCACAGAGGCTCATGGGGGAGACAAGTGATGTTCGCCTTTAACCTGCCGATGTCAAAGGGGTGAGGAGCGTCGGACTATTTGTGCATTTTGTGTTTGTTCATTTTTTAGGATAGTAAATTGAACATCTTCAGATTTTAGACTATTTGGATTAAACAGCAGTAACATCTTGACAAAAGTCAAGATGTTACTGCTGAGGAATTAAAAATGGTTCTCTGGATGTTGCAAAAACTTTTAGGATGCCTCTCGTTGTGCTAAACACACAACATTCAGCACACCTGCTTTCTGCCTTTTAGCCTTCTCTTCTCTCATCCTCCCCTTACTCTAGAAACTGGATGCAACCTTTCCTGCTGCAGCAGGAAAGGCTGCAGCCTCCCAATGTGCACAGTCAGCAGAGTAGTCAGCGTAACCCACTGTGGCATTTGCATCATGCCCCTCTGAGTGTGTGTGTGTGGGTGTGTGTGTTCAACTCCTAATGAAGAGAGACAGTCTCTGCTGGGGTCCCTTTTCTCAAGCCACCAGGGGTCTCAGGTAGAGTAGGTGGACAGTTGGTGTATGTGTTGGTGCACGCTTGAATTGCCTGTTTGTGTATTTACTCATGTGTTCATGCAAGTGTGACAGTTTTTATGTCTGCATGCATGCAAGCCTGCGTTTGAGCAAGTGTGCACGTGTGTGTGTGTGTGTGTGAAATAAGATCCAGGTCCCGGCCTCTCCATTTCTCTCTGCAGGTAATAAAAATATAGAGTGCCCTCCAGATCCCTTTATAGAGAGAGAGTTGAGACCACAGCGAAATCTAGGACAGGCTCCATTGATTTGGAGGCTACAGTATTACTAGCCATCACAGCCAAGGCAATATGAGAGGCCTTTTTTAAATCACATAGCTACCCCGAGCCCAGAGGGACAGAAAGACGGCACAAAGAGAGAGAGAGAGAGGAGGGGGGAGGGATAGCTGGGAAAAGTATCCTTATTTTGTTTCCCCTCTCTGCCATCCTTGCCTCGTTGCGTTGATTTTATCACAGGGAGAAATAACATATTTCACATAGATTTATTCTTGAGCAATGTCTTCTTGTTTTGCAGCGCCGATGATCAAATCTCCACATCTTTAAGAAGACACAGAAGATGTAACTCGAGCGCTGCATTGCTCTCGGCACTGCAGTCCCTCGGTATTGTGATCATGTTTTCTTTTTGTTATTTGGATTGAGTCTGCTGGGGTGTGTTATATCACTCCTGGGTCCATTAAACCTGTTAAAAGCCCATTGTATGATTTCCCAAATGTCAATCACAAGAAGAAAAAAAAAAAAAACGCATTCTGCTGTCAATTTGGTTTTCATCCAACAGCAGTGATTGGTACCATTTCAAGACCTGGGGTTTTCACACTTCAAAGGTGTGGACAAATGAAAAAAAATGTTTTCATAGCGTCTACTTCTCCTGGATTGGGCTCTTCCAGATCTCAGGAGAGTGGTGGAGTGTTCTGGGTCAGGCCGGGAACAGACCCCCTCTGTCTGGCTAAATAAGATAAGACCCTGTCATTGTATCCCTCCACTCCACAGCCCTGACCACATCAAATATTCATGGGCCACAGCAGACTCTTAAGTAAACTGGCCAATTTGTTGCGGAAGACGTGCATTAAGATTGGCTGGGCCGATATGCGACTGGCCCCCGGGGACGGGCCAGACAGGCGCAGGCGGCTGCCATTTTGGCTCTCCTGTCTCTATTGTTGCCACCCGTCAGAGCGGTGAGGGACGGGGCGCAGCACGTGGCGGTCTGTCTGACGGTAATGGGCTGGGTGTGAATGGAGGGAAGGAGAGGGCGGGGCAGGAAAGCAGGAATGGATAGAAGATAACAGGAGGTCACAAGCTGTCTTTCATCCGGATGCATGTTGAGAGAAAGTTAAGAAGGAAGAGGTGAACAATAAGGGAAAGAGGTGGAGTCATGTTTGAATGACAAAAGATATGAAGTGGTGTGCTGAGGGGGTTTGATTTGGAATGAGGAGAAAGGGCAGATTGCTGATAGTCATCATGTGACTGTCATCGTGTGTTATGTGACGGCTGCTGAAAGCATATGGTTGAGCACACATGAATGGAAACAACTTAATAGATCATATCACAAAAACAAACAAACAGAAAAGTACATGTGTAGCAAGCGCACACAAACACAACAGCAAGTGTTCACCGAACACTTTTGAAGGATGGCTCACGCAGCGTATTCAAACAATAGATTTCAAGGATAGCCCATCTCCACATTATATCCCCCCGGGGACAGAAGTTGACAAATCACTAAAGCACATTTTTATTTTGCTTTATGGGCGCAGAAGTTGAGCGGCGGCTAGGGATAGACACAACTTTACGCTCGGCGATTCCCTGTAGGGCATCTGATGGAAATGAGCTGAGAAAGCTGTCTGCAGAAACGTTGGTTAAAAAAAAAAAAGAAGAGGAAGAAGAGGACAAAATAAGTAGACAAAGCTCATAAAACCTCAACTCATAAAACTGTTGAGCGGATCTGAGAAGAGAGGAAGAAGGAGAGGGGAGGGGATGGGAAGGGGAGGCTGTAATCCTCAACGGCAGCGGGGGCGAGATCACGATCTGTGGCCGTTGTGCGGGCGGTGGGGACAGAGACGGCAGGGCGCAGCGAGGCCCTGGCACAGTTATTAGGTCACTTCCGCAGAGGACCTGCGGGTGTTCAGAGAGCGACCGGGTTGCTGGGTGACCCCTGACAGCCTGCTCGTCATCTGGCACCAGGAAACTCAGGGGGATTGGCAAGAAGCTTGTTGTGAATATTAAATGTGACATTCTGCCTTTCACATACAGAGAGAGAAGAAAAGAGACAGAGGAATGATAATTTGAAGTGAAAATAGCTAACATTTATTTAGAGGTGATATCACTCTTTATACAATTTCTTTCTCCTTGAATTGTCGTGGAAATTTGCAGCACAAAACTACATTTAAATCATCTGAAACCTGCATTCACAGCATGGAAAGAGCTTATTCCTTACATCCTCTGAGAGTTTTGATTGTTGCCTCAATAGGCTGGATGGTGAATGAGGCCATTTACATGCTAATAGCCATGCAGGGCAATTTTCTTATCATGTATGTAAATGAACACATTTGCTGGATCTATGTTGGCCAAATACAAACAGTAAACAATATGCTGACTTCATGTCAACGTTTCACTTTATTTATTCATACGGTAATTAAACACTGCCGACACACATGATTCCTCGTTGATAGACTCGTTAGCATTAATTAGCTCTAATTAGGAAAACGAACCAATCTAACACACCTGTGGTTTCTTACATGTCTTGAGGATTTGGTGCATTCAACATCTGTAACATGAATACCACCTATTTAAAATTCTCCACTTTCTATAGTCTAAGACACATGGCAAACTTATACATCAACGTGTGGGAGTTTGGAGGCCTGTATAAAGGAGCAGTCATTAAAAGGAGGTGTAGAAAATGTAAGAGAGAAGAAAAAAAAAGATATGTATAAAGCCAGAGTGTGTGGGTGTGGATGAGGATTATTCTGAGCTCTGCCATCTGTAAACAGGCGGACAGGTTTGTTTCCAGAATGATGAGACAGAGCAAGTAAAAGAGGAAAAATATACAGTTAAAGTCAGCAGAAAGCACGATTAGATGAGAATAATCATTGTATTTATGCATTTTTTTTTCTTGTAAGTTGTGGGTTGGTATGTGAGGAAGGAAAACAAATCTTTTCCATTTGTTTGCAAAAGAGTGAGAAACATTATATTCTGTGTTTTCTTGCCCTTGGAGCTTCACCATGCACTCAAACAATATGTGGCCTTGTGCAAACTTGGCACACAAGTGTCCTATAATGCAAGCAGGCTAGCTCAAGGTGCATGTCCCAGCTTTCATACATGTACACTTCCAAGTGCCATATTGTGATAAAGCATAAGAACAAAAGGATCAAACAATGTGTCTTCCTTTCAGCTTGCACGCACATATTGTGGGCACAATTTAAGGCCCCTACAGCAGCATTGTTCACATTTAAAACAGCACTATGTACAGCTTTGAGGGTCTTAGAATCATCTTATTCCATACTGTCTGACAGTTTCATGTAGACTTTTTTTTATCACCTACTTCCAGCTCTTCACTGAAACTAAATGATGCTTACATCGACTGAAATTCAAATTTAATGGCTGCACAATTCCAGCAAATGGGAACATGAATATGAAAAAAAAACAATGTTCTGTGCATCACTACATGTGATGGTTTGAAAAAGTCATAAGTCCCTTAGAAGCATGAGGCAATGTGGCACTCTATTATAGGAAGGCAACACAATAGAAGGACATCTTAAACCTAAAGGACTGTGTGAAAGTCACTTTTCTAATGTTCAAACTCAGCAATCAGGATCTGCGTAACCAGCACGGATGCTGGTTTACATGTTTGTGTGAGGTTCTCTGTGGCTGCATCTTTCAAACGCTCCTTGTGATGTAAAAATATATGACCAACAAAGTTCATTTGCAGTTAAGAGAGAAAGTGAATTTTCACAAATTCTGAACATGTCTAGACCTGAGTGTGTTTAATTATGTGTGTGTGTGTGTGTGTGTGTCTGTGTGTGTGTGTGTGACCGACTCAGAGGTCATTCCCATAAAAAGTAGGGAGGACGTTTTGAACGAGAGAGGAAATCCAATTAGGACCCCGGTACAGTCGTAGTGGCGTTTCACAAATAACTCTCCTCTGTCTTTCTCAGCAGCGGCTGGGCGAGCGAGCACCGGCACACTAATAATAACACACTCGTTCTAAGTTATAGTCTTATACTGTATTATGTCTCCTATATGTCCTATAAGAGTTATGCTTCCATTCTCACCCATGATGAAAGCATTAGTCAACACCTACTGTAACGACCAATCATCAGTGGTTTTATCCATCATGTGTTTATGCATGTGCACACAAATACACACACACAGGCCCATCCATTCCCTGAAATACGTGTATTATCCCAAGGTGGATAAAAAAATCAATGAAAAGCAGTATTGCAATTGGATTTAGTTTATGCCATCGACCTATTTCTGTGAGCCAGTGCGTAGATCATCTGTGTGGCGGTGAGTGGATGACCTGCTAACCTCTATCCAGGGTCACCGCATTAACACTCGCCGCTGCTCCTGAAAATAGAAGGTTTACCTGTCGTTCATGTTAGAGTAAAACACAGTCTGTGACAAAATGGGGCTTCCTGCTTCAGCGTCTCCGGTGTGTTAGAGCATCTTCTGACAAAATCCAGTGAAATGCTGCTGGTTTTGTAATTTCAAAGGATCACAGGTTGCACAGAAGCACGATATATGGGAATTTAACATTAATAAAATCTATTTAAATCATTGTAATGCAGTCGTGTAAGCGCACAGAATCCATCACAGGGCCAACACTGCAGGAAATCTGAATCATTGCTTTATGGTGCCAAAATGCTTAAATCAATTCCAGTGTTGTCATTGTATTAACGTGTTGTCACAAAGGGCTTGTAGTGGCTCTTTATTACAAGTTCAACTTCAGGTACTAATGTTGTTTTCCAATTTTGCCATTTAAAAAGTGGCTCAACAAATGAATCACAAAAACCTCCACAGACACATGTGACCCCCCAAAGACCGAAGCTTGGGCCCCGTGTGTCAACAGTTGCTTTGTCTTTCGGTCTCCTCCCGCCCAAGTGTCTCTACAAGCCATATATTTAAACTTGACGTCACAGAGTGACACGGTGGCAGGAGACCGACCTGGCAACTCGCGGCACCACTCGTCTGGGAAGATAATGAGTTCCCACAGGCCAGAGATAGGGCGCCTAGTGTGTGTGTGTGTGTGTGTGTTGACTGAAGGTGTTCGTGTGTGTCTTTCCTTGTTATTAAAGTACAGAGAGATGGAGCCAGAAAGAGACAGGGAAATTCTTTAAACTTTAAACTTCAAATCGCCCCAGTTTGGTCAACCCCCAGCAGGATTTGACTGTAATGAGGACTGGTTCTGCTCTCTCTGTCTGCTGCCCTCTGTCAGTTTCTCTCATTCTCTCTTTCTCTTTCTGTCTCTGCTCTGCACAGTTGATGGTGCAGACAACAGATCACTCCCAGGAGACCTAGCCCTAAAACATTATCCATCATGTTGACAGCAGCACAGCTCAAGACTCTTAAAGTGAAGAAAATATCATGTACTACACATAGATAAACTCCTCCTCAAGCTCTTCTACACTCTGTTTTTCTTTCTTGTTGCACAACATCTTTTTCACTTTTTCTGACAGAACAGGTGCCAACGAAGAGGCTAATGTCTTGTTGCTGAAAGGTTCAATACCTGATACTGAAAAAAAAATCACAGTTTTCATGATCAAACAGCGCCTTAAATCCATATTTATCTGACAGGTATTGGAGCACTTCCACTTTAGCCAACAATGGCAGGAATACTGTGATACAAGTCAACAGGCGATTGCTTGCAGTATGTCATCCTGGCTGTATATGTCCTTGTAAAAATAAAACCATAAACATACAAGTGTGGACAAGAGGGATGGGGTGAGATATATGATGACGAAAGGAAAAGAAGGGAAGAGGACAAGAGGTGGAAGGGAGTGAGAGGGATGAAACGCTGGTCTTGCAACTTTAAGTTTGTAGTGATCAGAGAGAGATGAAGTATCTTAATCCCACAGTGCATGCTAATACTGTGACATACAGTACGTACTAAATACAATTTTCTTCAGGCCTGCTACTTGGAGGGTTCACCAGTTCCTGCATTAGTGCTGCACTTTGGCATTGGATGTAAATTATAAGGTGCAGAATCGTCCAACATGGGCATCATTTCCAGGGATACTGGGCTGCAAAACCAGCTTAGAATCGTTAAATAGTATGAAATTGGGACACAGGTCTAGTTTTTAGTGACTGTCCTCCTTGGACTGAAGAATTTATATGACCTCCAGGCTTATGAAACACTCTTCAGACTCATAGTATAATTAAAAAATGCATGGCAATCATGCATTTTTATGAAAAAACTTTTTGTTCCACGCAGAGTGTGGGCTGAAATATTTGAACAAGTCTGATAAAGTGCACTTAGTTATCTTGCAAGCCACTCAGAGGCAAGCAGGACAATTCATGAAAAGAGGAGTCGAGTGCACCTCATGCTTTTTTTTTTTTTCAGGTATTCAGACTGCATTCAATTATGATTTTTCCAAGGTCTGGGTGGGCTGAATGAAGCCGAAGGTAAGGAGTGGGCAAAGAGAGGGATGGAGAGAGGATGGGGGACGAATGTGTTGAGGTGTGTGACGACTCTGCGAGGAATGATAAAGGGACAGAAAGAGAGACTGCTGGTTTTACTGCACCAAGGCCGACATGCTTGGATTTATGGGCACGAGCATGTGTGCGTTGCATGTGTGTAAAGACTACAAGTGTCCTAACTCCACTGCTGGCCTTGTGAAACTCCTAAAAACTGTGTTTGAATCCACTCATTGCAATGACACTTGCTATTTCCAGTGGGTTTATTAAGTGAGGAGCAATACACAGACATTTTAAGAGGGTCTTAAAAGACAGTTCTGCCCTCAGACACTCTTACACAGCAATAAATCATGAATCTGTGATCTTCAAGGCATCTGGGAGTTATTTTGTGATTAAATGTTGCCGCCTCATTCTTTGATGTGTCCAATTTCTTTCTCTGCAAAGAATGTCCTGCTGCAGTAGAGCAAAAAAGTCCTCACTCTTTGATTCAGACAATGACCAGACTGTGACATTGTGACAAATTATATTTTAGACACTAAAGGATTTTCTGTCATTTCCTGTCCTGTTATGTTTTTATGGTTATATTTTTTCCCCCTGTTTTATTTTGACATAATCACCTTTCCTCTCATTTTAGATACTTCACTGCTCATCCTTGTGTGTTTCCCACCTGTGTGATTGCCTGCTCAATCCTGATTAGTTCCACCTGTCCCTCATTACCCTGTGTTCCTTTCTCACAGCCCCGGTTCATCTCTGTACCCAGTGTCAAGCTTCTCAACAATTTTCCAGGTGTTCAGTGTTGCTGTTTCTTGATCTCTGCTAGCTTTCCCCACATCATCTTAGTCTTCCTCCTGCACTTTTAAACACTGGTCTGCATTTTGTTTATTAGTGTGCACTTTCGCAAAGACTCACATGGACTTACAGTAGAAGGAGGTACTGTAAATAGAAATTGACTTCAAGACTCCATTACCAAAGCCTGATCTGGGCATAATGATAAGCTTACAGTGAAGTCAGTGAGGGGGAGGTGAATACTCTATTCACAGCAGAGGAAAGAAAAAAAAAGAGAAACGAATAGTCAGAATGTGACAGCGGAGCAGCAACCTTGAAACCTTAGGTGGGCGAGAGAGGAGCCTGAGGGGGCTTTGTGTTAGTGAGCGGGAGATCATAGGCCTATTGCAGCACAATGACAAGAGCCTGCACGCAGGGACAAGGACACATGTAACTTCAATTCTGTCCTGCTTTCTGTTAGTGAGGGGACATGGCCTGCCTGTCTTTAACCCTACTGTGCAAAGAACACAGGTTTTAGGCTAATTACTGCAAAGCCTTATCTCAAAGTGTGACGCATGTGCGTAGACATGCCTACACACGTGTGCATATATAGGCACACACACAAGACACAGGTTTCATAAAATGTGCAATAGTAATTATGATTTAAAGGACCATTCTGCAGCCTGTAGCTCAGCTCCCACAAATGTAATATATATTTTAGAAATCAATGAATTATTTTTCTTACTTTAGTTATTTAATTCATGTCAGTCATATTTGAAACTGCTTAGATTCTCTTCATCATGTACTGCTCCTACTGATCCTATAATGTTTCTATGAAAACTTTACATCTGTGCCCTAATTTCTGGATGCCTTGAGCACCACAATTTTAATCCACCTTCAATGTTTTTGTGATTTGGGTGGACTGATACCTGTTGGTAATTTTTTTCAGGAGCATAACTTTAAATCTTTCATAGTCATGGAGTGTCATTTTGTGTTTTCTTTATTTTTTTTTAGACGACGTTGGCCCACACAGATACAAGCTCAAAATATGCACACAGCCTCACACACATCCCTCCTTTCCCCTTTAGGATAGCATCCTCTGGATGAAAGGTGCAGTCCCCCCCTTCTCCCCTCCAACCCCTCCCCTCTCCTCTCTCTCAGTTGTCAAACATCAAAAAGAAGGGTGCTGTCTCCAGAAAGACTCACCCAGGGCTCAGAGGGGAGGGGCCGGGTTGGATTTTTTTGGGGAGGGCGATAGATAGAAAAAGAGAACATGGCTGACACTGCGGCTGTGAGCCTGGTGCCTTATTCATGTCCCACACACTCCTCTTGTATGTTGGGCGAGGACAGGGTTCCACTGATTAGTCTGAGAGTGTTCTAAAGAAAGAGAGAAGGTGCCAAGCCGGTGCCTCTAGCAAAGTTACACAGAAGGAGAGCAGTGTGTGAAAGTGTGTGTGTGTGTGTGTCAGTAAAGGGAAAAGAGAAAGAGAGAGTGCGGGTGAGAGACACAGAGATTGTGCACTGGTGCAATGATTAAGTCATTTCTTATACTCGCCTTTGAGTGTCTTGTCTTTGATGGTGTAAAAAAAAAAGCCCCTCCCACACAGACATCATTAAGGAACAGAGGAATTGTCTCTCAAGTTGGATGAGGAGGATGAGGAGCGGGGTGGTGGTGGTGAGCATGATGGAGGGGTGGTGTGTGTGTGTGTGTGTGTGTGGGGGGGGTGGCTTGTCAAACCATTCATCCACAAAGACACAACTCGACCGATTTGTATCACAATCTTGGCATTTTGTTGCCTTTGTTCTGTTGCACCAACACGTCTGCAGCACGTTTGGTTAGCTAACGGCTCTGCTGCATCAGTGAGGGCTAATTTAACAATGTGGCATCGTCTACTGAATCACTTCTTGAAGCATATTTTTACATAATGTGTTACCTCCTGCCTCTTTTATTCTTGTTGCACCCTACAGTAATCATTATCAGAGGCGCAGAGGTAACAGCGGCGGCGGCGGCGGCAGTAGCAGTGGTGCTTAAATTAGTTTATAGTAGTAGTGGCACTAACAAGAGATGTATTTAATAGTCGGTAAAAGAAGAAGTATTCACATCCTCTCCTAAACAAGTAGCATTACCACAAAGCAGTAGTAGCAGTACTGCTAAATAGAAGTAGTAGAAGCAGCAGCATGAAGCCATTCTTTCCCCCTCATCGCATTCAGCAGATACAGATCTGTCGGTGTGAGTGTGTGCTGTGTGCCATCACTGTAACTGATTTTCTGTTTACTTCTCCCCCGTCCTCAGTGCAACTATTTAACTATAAAATCTACATTAAGCGGTCGGGGCATTTGACACAAAGAGCCATGCACTTGATCATGTCGGATAACAGTAGATTGCGCTTTTGATTAATGTGTCAGTCAGGGAGGCCATGAATAACATTATTGAGAGCATGTAGGTAGAAAGTACTCTGAGTAAGCTGTGGCGGCTGCTGAAACAGTGTAAGTGTTACAGAGAAAGTGTTTAAACTAGATGAAACTAGATGATATTGAACAATGACCACTAAACGCCACTTTAGGTGCTAAAGCAAGCCAGATAATCCCACTTGATCCAAATAGCAGGTATCTCCAACCTAATATTGCATCTCTCCATGGCTCCTATAAAAAAATGGACCATGTGATGCAGAGACGGAGGAGAACATAACTGGTTTGTTTGTCTTCCTTTATCCCTGGCAAGATGAAAAGAACGCTGGTAAGTCTGATCTTGTTGGTTCTCTCTGCCGTCAAAATGAAAGACTCCTAGACTGACAGACACAAAAGGGCTTTTTGAGATTTGTTGCAACTGCAGGAAGCTGCCTCTCCCTCCAAATTTGCCACTTGACAGTGATGGAGTGCCTGTCTAATACAATAATGTGTTAGTCCGCACGTGTGCACGCAGAAGCGCACCCGCAAACACAACTGGGAGTGTGTTCAAAGACTAGAGGGCTGTCTGACAACATCATTAGTGTGTCTCTGTCTGTGTGTATTATGTCTCCTTTCTTCTCTCTCTTACCTCTTTCACCCTCTCCCCCGCTTTCTCTCTGTCTGTCTCTCTTGACGGGAATCGTGGGGAAACAGGTGGAAGAGTATTCACAGGGAACATCATACAGGGAACATCATACACTCCCTCTGTTATGTCTCAGCAGCAGATCAATGTGCTGGGGTGGAGATATGCACAGCTACTGGGTGACAATGGGGAAAGTGTAGATTAGTCCCCCTGCAGAAGAGAAGTGAATCTAAGTCTGGGCTCAGGATGTACTGTATTTCCCCCAGCAGAGCTCACACTAAGTGTTCATCCCACTGCTGTGAAGCAGTGTCTGTTGCTTTCAGTCAGACATCTTATTGCCATGTATGTGATGTTGCCAATCTGAGCACGACGATTACTGGCTGCCGCGCACGGCAACAATTCATATGCCCGTTTTCTTAATAAAAGCAGGAATAAATTGAAAACCCTTTTTTTGATCCTAGTTAAATGCCAAGGAAAAAGGAGTATTTTTCAGCAAATGATGACAAATTGTAGCATTTCATTTGCTGCTGATGAGCACTCTTGGCTGCAAACAGCTCATCTTGGCTTCAAGACAAATGAAACAGGGAAATGATGGTGGTTAAAATCAGCTCAAGTGAATAAACTTCCTCCCCTTTTCTGCATCTATCTCACAAAAATGAGAGTAAGTCCGACAAGAATCGAGAGAGACACAATAAAGAGAAGAGTAACACAACAAAGGATACAGGAAAAAAAGAAAGGGTAAGAAAGACAAGGAGGTAAAATTGTGCTCTTCACTGCTGGGCCTCGTGCCCCCTTCTCTCCACGTGAGAGAGGGGCCTCTGATGAGGTGTTGATTGCCTGTGGGCACAAGTGGTTTCTCCAAACACTCTAAAAGTGGCCTATCCCCTGATTAGATTCAAGTGTTATAACGGCAAATAGGCCCAGACACTTGACCATGCATTACAGCATTGAGACAGACCTCGAGGCGAAGGCTTTCATATGTCTCACAAAGACCAGGATGGACCCAAAGGTCATTTTGAGAAGAGCATAAGTTATAGTGGGGGTATTCATATCCGGACATGTTGGCTGTTTGGCTGTAGCCTCTTTTGAGGCTTTAACAACGTGTTAAAGCACTACAAGCCGACAAGGACACTCTCAGAACAGAAATGGGTCACTGTGATAGTGGTTTGGACCAGAACAACAACAACCAGTGTTTTCCTAAAGAGGGCTGAAAATTGAGTGAACGTGTGTAGGACCATACACACTTTAGGACCACAATCATACATTAGCACTTAAGTGAGCAGTCAGGGTCATTCTAAGGACTGGAAAGGTGTCATTTCTTTAATGTATAGATTAGGTTCTATAGAAAGTGGAAAAAAAGACATTCTAGAAGACATTTCTATCTCTTCACATCAACTAAAATTAACCTTAAATGAAAAATGTTATAGTTATACTGTTATAGTAGAGTACAGCAGACTGCTAGGTTTCACAGCTGACAGTTGAAATGTAGGACAATAGCTATTCACAGCTGCACACTACGTATACAATCATGTACCGATATGCAGCCAAAGCACACGCATATATACACATACACACACACACACACACACACACACACACACACACACACACACACACACACACACACACAGCCACAAGGCCAGACTGACATCTGTCTGCAAATGTATGGATGCACACGCGGACACAAACCTGCACACACTGTCTGTGAGGCACACGGCAACGTACAGGCACACACAGACGAGACATGAATATTTAAGAGGTCTCAGTCTGCATGTGTTCCATATATGTCACCATCAGCATCTCAAGAGCTGGTTGGAGGGCAGGGGGCTGATGAGCAGTGTGTGTGTGTGTGTGTGTGATGGTGGGCTTAAAGTGGCCATCTTCATATATCATGTAGCTCCCCCTTGCCAAGAGCACTGCTTCTGTCAAGTGTGTGTGATGAGCACCCACAAGACCTTTCCACACTTCACCCTCTCAGCTGTGCGTATGTATCTGTGTGTGCCTGTGTGTGTGGGGGGGGGGGGGCGCATGTAGAGAGAAGAAGGGAAGGAGAAGAAAAAGGGGAGAGGGAACATGATGTGCATCTGCTGTGTTGAGAAAGCAGGTCAGTGGGGTAGGTTGGACTGTATGTGTTTGTGTAAATGTGTATATGGGCTTGTATGAATCCTCTTAGAGCAGTGAAGTTAGTCAAGTTGTTATTTTTTATTGCAAATAGTGTTTTTCTTTCCGAAATTAATGCGACGTGTTTCACAAAACACACACAAAACAGATGGATGTCAGTTTATTTGTGAGAAAGCAGTGATGCTGTGAATCAGTGATGAAGGCTGAAACAATCCATGATGGAAATGAATTAATCTCAGCTGATTAACTTCAAATCCTTTTTATTTTTTATGATTTTTTAAAACAAAAATGTTACAATGTGATGTTATCATTATTAATACTGAATTTTTCAAGCAAATACTGATACTAATGTTTGAAAGCTATAAAGTGCAATATTTATATTGTGCAACATCCATCCAATGACAATACACTGAACAATAAACCACTGAAATAAATTGGTGTTGCAACCGTTGTGACTTCTATAGAAGCCAAAATTAGATGCAGCTCGAAGTCTGCTTATTGAGCCGCAGCCACACGTAAAGGGTTAATGACTTTCCACAACACTGCATGATGGGTAAACGACACCCCCCGCAGAGTTTGACAGTAGCTCGCAGCGGTCCATCACCTCATGTCCACTCTCAGTGCGTTGCCTGGCACTTGTGATGTTATGGGATATGCACACAAAAACCACAAGCCTGCACAGGCTCACACACTGCTAGTCCCACTGATGAAAGTTGATAAAATAAGAAAACCACCATCTGGAAAATAGGACACTGAGTAAATAAAGGCTGGCATGTAGGTAAGACTTATTTATAAGCCACCTACCAAAGCAACTTACTATAATAAAATGACACTGTAAGCAATACAATACTGCACAGTGTGTTGCTTTAATCAATCACTTAATACACTTTTGCATTTTCCTAAAATACATACATAACTTTTTGGAATGAAGCTGTCTAAACAAATATTCTTCATTTGTCGGACAAAGTTTTCTCATTTTAATTCATAATAATTCAAAACTTTACTTAAAAAGATAAGGCTGGAAACATTCTATATTTTTCTTCCTTTTTTTCTTCTCAACAAATCCCATTACAGTTTTTTTTTTTTTTTTTTTCGATTGCTCCGGCTCTATCTTTGAAACTATGGGCTATTTTTGCAAAACTCTACACACCAACCACAAAACCTTATACCAGAGCAGGACCACATTATACATCTCTTTCAAAAGCAAACAATTCTTGCAAAACTCTTCAAACTCTTTTCTCTTTTTTTGCTGTTGGGTGATTTAAACAACAACAGTTCATTATATTTATAATTTCATCACGTTCTGTTTGTAAATTCTTAATCTTCAAGTAGTTTCTGTCTAATAAATGAAGTGGAAAAGAAGCATTAAGTTGCACAAGATGGAGAGTACAAAACAGTAAAATACAAGTACCTCAAAGTTGTACTTATGTTAAATACCTGAGTACATGCACTTAGTTATTTTCCAGTCTTTGGAGTAAAGCCAGTTTTCTCATTGTTGTCAGTGGCAAAGAAAAGCAGTATAATAGTATCACATTGTGTACTGGGTCACATTATATTGTGAGGTGTTCTTGTCATTTCATTTCCTGTATTTCTGCTCAGCTAACAGTGAAAACAGCACAAACACCCATTCTTCAGAAAATCAGATCCGTAGCCTGAATGTTTACCTGCCGAGTGTGTAACATGGTGGCGTGGCCCATGTGTGAGAACAAGCTTCACTATATGGCAGATATGAGGCAGAAACAATCATGCGATACATTGCCCTCATCCGTTGAGCTCGTCTCCATCGTTGAGGGCTTCTCTTACAGAGCAATCTATAAGTACTTAGCTGCTAAGGAAATTAGCCGCTCCACCGGCTGGAGAATGGAGAAATCATTGTGGAGCCCGGTATGCTTCTGTGCGCCTGTGTAATTGTATTTCTAACAAATGTGCTCGCAAAGTAGGGGGCTCCAGACCTTTTCTTCCAACTCCTCCTCCTCCCTCCTCTTCACTAAAACCCCCTTGCAGCCCCTTAACATGTGAGCACGGGCCGGCTGCGCACCGGGGCCACACCAGCACACCGCAGCCAACCTCATTACCGTGTGATTATGCGAAATCAGCAGAGAGGAGCGAGAGAATCAAAGCTGCCACTGGAGATGAGTGAGTTGTACAGTAAGTGTCCCTGCCCCACCGGATTGGTCGGGGAGAGATTAGAGGACTCGCTCCCAGAGACTCGCAGAGATCAAATTCTCTCTTAGTTTGCCTCCCTCTTGGGTGTCAAAATGAGTTTCAGTGATGAGGCAGATGTTGAAGTTGCTGTGGGGATATGAGTAGAGCAGGTTTGGATAAGCTTAGAAAATGAGGGAGATCCTCACTATGATAGCCATAAAGAATTCTGGGAGCCTTGCAGAGAGGAGTGGGTTGAAACACCGTCATTTATATTCAAGGACAGCTGCAGCCGAGGAGTGGGTGTAAAATCGATGCAGGGGCTTTACCTCGTCTCATCCTCACTTTTTGTTCATGCTGAAAAGACGGCTCTGTGCTTGCTGTTGCAGACCTCAATAGCGGCTGAAATGATGTTTAGGGGAATTGAACACAGGCATGACAAAATGGCAGGCCGGCGTGCGCGCATTCATACACAAATACGAGCACAAATGCAAGCAAAGATATACACACACAGTCACGCACAGAGCAGTCATCAGTGCTGCGTGAGATAACAAGACCATACTGAGGATGACTGGAGGGGTGGAGAGATGAAAAGGAAAGACGGATGAGGGAAAGAGTAAGAAAGTGGTCATGCTTGGCTTCCTTTTGCCATGTAGCTGCCCTATCTCTCTGCCGCACTGACCCCCTACACGACTAGCTCCATGCCTTATCAGTGCTTTCCTTGGTCCCTTGCTCTTTCTCCCCTGGTGCCGCGCGGAACGTGGTGCTGGAAACACAACGGCAGATATAGGTTGAGTCACAGAGCGGCACTATCATCTTCGGACACAGAGCCCCGTTGGCCTGCAGTCATCAAGCGGTTCAAGGTGTGATTTAAATGCGTGGATTGGTCTGTCCCTCAGGCAGGGCTGCTGCCAGGGATTTTGGGCCCCATGAAAAGATATCACGTTGGGCCCCACCACCACCACCACCACCACAGGCCACGCCACCCTTAAAAATATAACACTGTGCAGACATGCATGCAACATTCTGCATTCAGTGGAATTTATAATTTGATGCAAGGCTTATACCGTGTTTAAGAAACCCTATTAAAAACATAAATCAGTCAATTTTATTAGTACATTGTAAATAAAATATCCAAGTAATAATTTAATATTTAATAAAAACTTACTCAATGTTTTGATAATTTTTTTAGGGCGCCTGTCAGTCACAGGCTCTTAGACCCATCCTTACTTTCTCCTGCCCTCGGGTGCATATAGACGGACATATGTTCATAAAGTACACACACATGTACAAACACACACTCTAAAAACACAGAGTTAGGAGCTTGCCTAAGTGAAGACTTTAATTGAAGTGGTAGTTGCAGGTAAAGAGCTCATTTATATGCATTTGTTCAGCCTAAAGCCACTGGCTGACACACATGCACACACAGATACAGACACACACACACATGCTCACACACACAATGGTAACAGTACTTATTGAAGCTGACAGGGGCCTTATCTGCTTAATCCAAATTTACATACACCACTTCCGTTTTCCAACAGAAGCATTAACCCCCTCCCTCTGCAGTGCAAATAACCCAAACATTGGGCTCATTGTCCAAACTGATACTGGTGGGGCTTTTTGTGTGAGCCAGTTTTTGAGTAAAGGACTAAGCAACTGCTCAAAGTCAAATGTAGATGCAGGAAATAAAACAGAGGCGTAGCTCAGTGGTTCTCAGCATCAGGGTCGGAACAGGTTCGCAGGACAAATGTGGGGGGGTTGTATGATCAGTGCTCAATGGTTTTTTTTTTCAGAGTTTTTTCCTAATCCTGCTTTTTTCTTGGTAAATACTGGATACTGTTCAGCTTTGTGCACAAAGGGGTTACTGCATAGCTAATAAGCCTGCACACACATACAAGTTGGGGCTACAGCAACTACCAAGACAACAAATGCAGCATTGATAGCAAAGACAACGTTGAGCAAACTGAACTGAATTGAAATGAACAACTCAAATGTCTTTTATCTTTTAATCTCAGCAAAACCATTTTCAGTGTAAACCCTCTGTTCACTGTGCTTGCTGCCCTCTATCACACTGAACAAAAGAAAATAAATACTGTAACTACACAGCAGTTTAATGAAGCAGGGCAAAGTATGAATTAGAGCATTTACAGCTCTGCAGCCATTAACCCCTTGTGTCAAGAATGAATCCCACTTTATGTTGCAAAGTGTCTGGAATTGAAAAAATGTGGTCTACCTAACATGTCATCCTCCTTCAAGGCTGATGCCCTCTTCAGCTTTCTCTGTGTCGTCACTTCAGGTTTTATTTTATGCATAAAAAAACTGGGTGGCAAAGTTTTCATATTTTTACACAGTCCAAAACAAGCAAATCAAACAATCCTTTTGGGGATCATGTCTGGGTGGCCCAGGGTCCTGGTATCCCACAGGTGTGCTGCATCAGTGACTAACGACTCAGACCTGTGTGGGTGGCTTCATAGCTGGCACTCAGATCTCTCCCTGCTTGGCCTGATCTACCAAACCAAAAGACTTACAACAGTTTCACCACTTCAGGTGTCAACAATTAGTCTTGAGGAACAATTAGACAGAAAAATCACTTTTTGGTGGAACATCTGACGTAAACATAAACTCTGATATCCTTCAGCATAGTTGTTTTAGTATCAGTGTGACCATAACAATAATGTGTTACAGCTGTTAGTGATGTGGTGACAAATGTGGTTTGTGCTTTTATAACACAGCAGGTCACACACTGTCCCAGTCAGTCGTTAACAAATGCACAGATCCTGACATGTATAATGTGGAGTTCCGAGTAGCCCTCCTTGGGACGTGCAGAGCGGGGTGTTGCTGAATCAATAGCCATAAGGAGTCTGGCTCCCGTTTGCTTTCAAGATCTACAGCCAAAGGACCCAGTCATCAAAAGTTAATGAGCTATTTAGATCATGCTGTTTCCTCTGCTCTCCACTGAGAAAACACTGCTGAATTAGGGAGAAAAGAGCCCCCGCGCCTGTGTGTATGTGTGTTTTTGTGCACTTTATGTGCCTCCTATAGATCTGCAGAGGTAGATTGGCAGCTGAGAAAGAACAAAGCGGGGAAAATGGTTATCGTGCGTGTGCAGTTGTTCTCGCATTGTTCGGCGCAAATGCTTGACATGGGTCGCAACCCCTTTTTCTGCCTAGTAATGTGAAAACAAAGCTTCTTTGACTCCCGGTGTAATGCCATGGTTAGGCTGCTCAGGCGCAGCAGCAGACACACTATTTGGCTTCAGTGCTGTCCAGTAAAAAAAACATACATCAGCTTTGTAGGATTTCTTTAAATGATCTCATATTCTTCGCATGCTTTTCGTGGCCTAAAAGGCAGGAAGATTTTCTCAAAACATAAAAATGCACGATCCTTGAACTTATGTGAAAATCAGTAAATTATGTAAATGCAAATTGTGTGTGAACACTGTCCCTGTCTTTTTTTGTATGCGATTGAGTCTTATTTTCTTAATTTAAATGATCTGCTTGGGCAGTAAAAAATATTTTAGATGGTTTCCATTTTATTCTTCTCACACTTATTCTTTCTTGTTGTTCCTTGTTAAGGTGGACATTTTCTGCACTGAACTGTGATTTGAATCCGAGTAGTAACAATGATTCAGTGTTCATTAGGCTGATTATTGCTGGTTTCAGCCCTGGTTTGTAATAACCTTCAGAGTTATGGTCACTTCTTTCCTTCTTTTTTTCCCCCCACCTTCTCCCCTTGCTCTTTTATTTCTTCTTGCCGCCCTTCCTCCATATTTTCCATTTCTCTTCCCTTCATCTTCCACCTGGACTCTGCTAACGATGCCTAAAACAGACCAGCAACATGTCACCCAGGACTCCTGCCAGCCTCCCTTGCTGGTTGTTTCCCTGGCCACTGGCCTTGTTAAAGAGATGGCACATAAATGTGGCAGAGGTAGAAGTTATTGCTGTCTGAATTCCCTACAGGACAGTGGGAGAATGGGGAACGACTTCTTATTGCTAAGACCACAAAATGTGTGTGTGTGCAGCAAGAAAGACATTATCAGTAAGAATTAACCTTTTTCCCTCTGTGGCCATTTTGGAGACTTGAGGAAAGAAAAACATCCCAATGGACTTATAAAATATATATAACTCAAAGTGGCCGCCAATTCCCATCCCAGATGTGATGCATGTTCAGAATCACTGCTGTAGGCGTAAGGTGTGATGTATAGCAAAATGTTCTGGTGGTGTTGCTAAAAAAAAAAAATTTGACCGCCCTGCCAGTCAAGCAGCATTGAAAGGAGAATCAGCCTGAGCTGAGCCAGGAGGAGCATTGATTTTTTTCAGATGTACCCAGTGGAGGAGGTTTTATCTGTTGCGTTCTCCACAGATGCACATTAACCTCCAACTCTCTGTGAAATACTCCTGAACCCCAGAGGACTCAAACCTCACCAGGTGCGATTAATTGGTCAACCTCTATGTCGTCCTGTCTAGGTGTAAAGGTGTAAGTTTTCTCAGCCCAACAGGTGCAACAAGAGATGTCAATCAAACAGGGTCTGTGGACACAGTCCTGAGAGGTCTAATCAGCCAAATGATTGAAAAAACCTGCAGGGTAAAACAGCTATGTGGCTACTAAGTAATTTAATTTAAGAAAAACCTAAGTGGTTAAGCTTTGATAATTACCAGTAGACTTTACTGTCTCTGGCCTGTTGTGGAAAAAAAAAAAAAAAAAAACCTCTTGCCTGGATGCAGCCAGGACCCACTAGGGCTGTTCATCGGTCACTGATGAGCGCTCTCCACAGGGCTGGAGCAACAGCCACTGAATTATTGAACACAGCGATGTCCCTAAGGTGAGACGCTGTATGGAAGTCTTCAGTCTCAGGCTCTGACAAAGAGAGTAGAAGGCTTGATGAAACATGGTGGGATGCTTACAAGCTATCCGTCACCGTACCTCCCCGGTCACACAGGGGCGGGATTGGATTTCTGGCTGGGGGGATTAGTCGTGTCATGCAGGGGAGTGGGGCCTGAGCAATACTTCAGCAAGATGGTGTGATCAGAGCAGTCTGGATTGTTTCCAGAGTTTTATAAATCTTCATGAATTCATTTTTTTTTTTCATGAAAATCTAAAACATATGCCAATTTTTTTGCTTATAGCAATAGCATGTGTGTGTAAGTGGTAGAGCAGCATTTATATACAATATGTGTATATTTATGTGTGTCTGTCTGTTTCTGTGTATCAGCATCTATATTATTATGTGTATACTTGCGGGTAAGTTATGCGTCTGAGCCCTTGAGGCTTATGCCTGACCCAGCGCACCAATAGTAATACCATCAGAGCTCTCCCACTGAGCACCTGTTTTATTACATTACATACCCCTAATCCTCAAGCTGCATATGAAACCTGATAACAAGCCACAGCCTTTGATTTACCTGCCAAAGAGACCAGCTTTGGGCTCATGTTGTCGGTAAGAGCTGGAGCCACTGAAATCAATTGTTAAATCTGCAGTCTAATGGTGCTGGTGAAGCAGCAATATTACATCAGATAATGTGGGCTTGTTGTGGAGGCTGCATTCTTATCACACTTATTGTGTTGGCACATGAAAGCGAGCAGGGTGATTTGAATTTGGCAACATAGGTTAAAGCTGTATATTTAATCTATTTATTACAACAACACGCTTTCTTAATGTCTTTGAAAATATAGATCTATTTATAAAAAAAAGGGGGGGGGGGGATCAGTTTAAGCCAATTTACAGATTTTATACTCTCTGTTAAAAAAAAAAAAAAAACTTTGTTTCCTGCTGCAAGAAGACACTGATCATTGCAGTTTACAGCAAACAAGGTGCTCTTGCAACATTAACAGCTTAGAAACTGTTGCTGGTAATAGGAAGTGAAAACAAAAATGAGGAGACAGAACAAATTAGCTGCTGATTACACGACTGAGACCCTCTTAGTAATCACATTTCAAATACAGAAAATGGTTTAGAGACAAACTGCTGATGGCATTTGTAAATATTATTTTTAAAATCTAATTTTCGCCTGGGTTTTAATATTACAAAGCATTATGGATAGATAGGTGGACTCATTTTTGTAGTTCTTGATGAGATGTCATGTTTTAACTTCTGGGAACCTCAGACATCAGTATTTTTTTTCCTTTCTATGCTGCTTTTGTCCTGCTCCTTCTTTATATTTTAAACATTAGATGTATATTTTTAAAACTCTTGGAATGAATCTCCTTATATTGCGTGAGGATGCCACCTGTTCTTCTGCTTAAATAGACATAGGTATCTCACCTACGCACACATATGCTTCCAGTCTTCCAGTGCACACTAACGGAAACAGAAACAACACAAACACACACTTACTCACACATGCAAACACCTTTCTTTGCTCCTCCCGTGTTTCCATGTCCCATGTGGGCAGTTGCATCAGCAGCGAAGCCACTGACTGTTGTCATGGTGTGTAACATCCCTGTAACCCCAGCGGGTTTAACCAGCCCCCTCTGCCTGCATGTACAATGCAAAGCACCCCGCTACCCTGCCAGCTGCTTTCCACAGGTGTTGTCAACAGATAGAGGATGCTGGGAGGAGGAGGCAGAGAAACAAACACAGGCAGACCTCCTCTTACCTGATGGAGTGTGGCTCATCTGGGTTTACAGATCACTGCGACGGTGCATATTTTCAGCAAGGCTCCTAAACCCCTACCTGCTCACTTTTACAGGCTTCGCAATCAGCTGCATCACAAATTGCCTAGCAACGACACCTGGCATCATCATCGCAGCCCAGGAGAATTGACTGCGCACAAACACTGGCTCAATAGCTATAAAAACCACCAGGTTTGGAAAGAGAGGCAAAGCTGAAAAAAATTGTGTTTGTAGATTGAATCAGAAATTTTGTGAGTAAAAGAAAATAGTTTAGCGCGGTAGATTGACTCAAAAGTACAGCAAGGTAGCTCTTGATCATTCAGCAATGATCTCTGAGCGGCAGTTTTCTCAACATTATTCCACAGATACCATAAAATTGCAGAAAAAAAGGCCAGAGGATGTATTTTTATGTGAGCTGAAGTGATGCAGCGCAGGACTAACAGAAAGCAGAGGATCATATTTGCTCCATCAGCTCCCATTTAGTATAGCCCTGATCTAACAGAAAGCCTTCTGATTGGCGGAGAAAATGGAGGGTAAAGACTGCAGTGTGTGCGAGAGAACGAAAGAGTGAGGTAGGAAAAATAGATGTAGAAAGAGTCAGAGCAGGAGTCGGCTAATAGTCAAAATGGGCCCGGCTGCTTCCTGAATTGTTAATAAACCCTCTCAGAGACCCTGATGAGTGTGATTGATTGGGACTGGCCTGTAACAACACGAGCCTCCTCGGTGCACTCAAACTCATTTACTGTTCGCCGGCTCTGCCTTTTAATTCCTCTTTGTCCGATTGCTGCTTCATGCGCGCCGATCCTTCAGGTGTTGTCTTTGGATATTAGAGTGCAGCTATGGAGTCCTAACACAACATTCATCACCGTATCTCATGAAGAAGAGTCACTCAGCTCCCGTGAAATGGCCAATCATGGTGTGAGTGTGTGTGCGTACCTGAGATTGCTATCAGCTTCTGTTTGTGCTGCTGTGTGGAAGATAAGCATCACTGTGCATGTGCTTCTGTGTTCTCATATGTACTAAATGGATATGCATGTCCACTGTGTGTACTTTATAGCATGCGATTGGTCGAGATAGCTACCGTTTGTGTTTTGCGCTCTTGTTTGGTAGATAACAATCACTGCACGTGTGTATGTATGTGTGTGTTTTTGTGTGTCACAGAAAGAAAGGTAAACATCATCGTCGGCCCTTTTCCTCCGTTCAGATATCGTCTCTCATCTTGTTGACTTCACCTAAGCCTCCAGATTGTATTTTGACAAGAGCTGATCATCTTGCTCTGCTCCTGGCACCCGACACCAGACATGATGCTGCCGCCGCTGCCGCTGTCGCCAAGATCTTATTAAACAGAAGGGGAGATGGAAAGGAGGAAGTGGTGCAGAATGAAAATGGGAAGCTGAACAGACTTCCACATCAGCAGTGAGGGAAGAGAGACACAGGGGGAGAGGGGGTTTCAATAAATATTCTAAAAAATGATTCTCTTTTTTTTTGCACGGGGGGTTGTGGGGGGTCAGTTTCGCTGAGGCTTGCTCAACGACACTGTAGCGGAGAGAAAAACAGAGAGAGAGAGAGGGACATGTTCGACAGCAAAGTGCAGGCTAATGTGTTGTCAAGGCTGACGCGACACGCCTTCAGACAGAGAAGATAAGATATGTGAATGCGTTTGCCAGGGAGCTTTATGAAATAATCTATGCATGCCAGAGATGGGAGCGGAAGAGCCAAACATTATTCAAACGCATGTGAGGAAATGAAAGCGGTCAGTAAGAAACGGAGAAGTGTATCCTTTTGTAATATATTCTTGATTTATTCCACACGAGCTGGAAAGTGACTCAGAAAAGGCCCCTTTGACAGCCTCCCATCTAAAAGTGAAGACTTGTCACTTTTGCTTGATGCATGTACTCGACTCACCGAGCATCTTCTTCCTCTCACCTGCTGCCTGTCCTCCTCACCTGTCTGCCACTATCCTCTCTCATTTCTTTTCTCCTGCCTCTCAGGTGCACCAAAGCCGAGGCCAATCTGTCCCCTCACCATCCACTTCATCTCCCATCTTCACTCGTTCTTCTCTCCTCGGCTCCTGTCACTCCTCCATCTCATCCCCTTCCCTCTGCTCCCTCCCCCGCCTCTTTCACTCTTACCTTGCTATCTCATTTCTTTTTCTCTCTCCCCCTTTGAAATGCCTGTTGCTGATCCATCAGGCTTGCTACTAGAGTGTGTTCCCACTCGTTTCTCACAGTGAGTAAAGCCTCTCTCAGAGGGGGCAGCGGTGCTGGGAGGTAGCATCTACTCCAGTGGGGTACCAGCCAGTTATTAATTACTCCCCAATTCCTCATCTGTTCTTCGTCTGCAGAGAGAAGTAATTACATCTCTGCCCGTTTCTCCCCCTCGTCGGCATCAGAAATGACGCGATAACCAGGAACCCAAATTACTCCTGCTGATGAGACAATCATTGAGCGAGACAGAGCAAGCCGGAGATTTTTCAGCCCCACTGTGCTTCACCCATCAGGGTAATGGCACCAAGATTCAGTTTGGGATGTCTCCCTGACGCATTTGCGGGGCGTTTCCAATTTCCACCTCGCAAAACACTAGAAGATGGGGAGGGAGAGATAGGCAGAATGAATTAAATGAGGATTTTTTTTCTTTCTCACTGTTTCTTTTTTTTCTTGCTCCCAATAAGAGAGTGCAATCATGAAGTGGTTCCAGCTCCAATCAGTGTTTTGCAGCTGGAGAGGAGCTGTGATGGAAGAGGGACATTAGCACCGGATCCTCATCTGCCACAGAAGACAGAGAGAAAGAAAGGGTGGAAAAAACAATTAAGGATGCTTTTTTTCCCCCCTTTTTTTCTTTCTTTGAAAATAAAAACAAAAACAAAAATGGTGGTAACCAGGTTTCCACACAGGTGTATGCAGATTTATTTTAGTATATTTAGGCTTGTGTGTGCCGTCTGTCTTGTGATGTCAAACCGTTGCTCTTAAAAAGTTGCTCTTAAACCGTTTCTCCATTGCAAACAGGTTGTTTTTCACACTTACAAAGAATATTGTGGCTCAATAAGAGACAAAACTACCTTGATAAAATGGAGATTTGTGAGGGCAAATTTTCTGCTCATCTATAGGAGCCCTGTGTCAGGGCCAATCAAGACATCTCCAAATGCCCCCCACCCACCCCCACCCCCCCCCAACACACACACAAACACCCCAGCTGTCAAACTGCAGTTTAAATGGAGCAGAAGAACCAGCAGGCTAGTGCTGTTCTCTATATTGTATTTCAGTACCTGTCAAGTGCTTATTGATTGGCTGCGGTGGATTAGGACTGTTATGTTGCTGCAGAGAGTGAGAGCGTGCAGGGTACACATATATATGTACGTGAGAATTCATGTGTTCATGTGGCGCTTCATTGGAGGTCTCTGGACTGTCAACCAAATCACGCCACCTAACCCATCGCCCTCTTACTTTCTCTTTCTACTTCTCTACTTCCCTTCTTCTTTTCCCATCACCCCTCGCTAACTTCTCTTAGCCCTCGCTGTCTTCAGTCCAGAATGATTTGGGTCCTGAATGTCTTTTTACAGCCGCCGGCTAATGTTGCCATGGGGGAATCTAACAGGGCCATAACGAGACAATCCCATCCCATATGCAGAGGATATGAGGGGAAATTTGTCTGCTTCAGCAGTGACAAGAGCAATCTGTACTGTGGGGCAGTTCCAATGAAGAGCCCGTCGAAAAAAACCTTAGTGTATTCAGGATTATGGTGTAGGAGCCCATTGAAAATCTAATGGACTAGTCACATCAAATAGACTTGGTAGGAGCATGCTCAGGCGAATACATGTATGCCACCGTGCACACACACTCACACGCAGAAAGAGAAGCCATTACCACCAGGGGTTGGGCCATTATTCTCTGTCCAGTATGCCAGTGTGTGTGTGTGTGTGTGTGTGTGTGTGAGCGAGAGTGAGAGAGAAAGACCCAGCCATAATGTTTCCATTCCCAGAGGGATCTCAGTACAGTACAGTACGGCCCTCCTAAATAATTACCATAGGCCTCTTTATATAAGAACAGGGGAAGGCAATAAAGAGACCTGCAATATTGCATTGTGCATACTACACTGATATGAGGAGTGTGAGGGAGGCCGCTTGGAAACATGTCAGGTGGTAATTTCACAGACCTGCAATGAAAACACTGAAGCAATGTTACAGTGACTGTGCCTGCTGTATTATCATATGCTCTGTCTGCCTTTTGGGCAAATATTTGAGTCTCTTTTCTCCAGAATGAAGTAACAGATGATTCAGTGTTTGCACAGGGAAAGGCAAACCACGAGAGAAAAGGCTTTTGGTGTGAGTTTGAAGCTGCCGTCAGGAGCAGGAAGAGATGTGTCAGCTGATTGCTCAGGGACAGTAATTTGGCTCAGATGTCTCAGGCCTGAAGAGTTTGTACAACTGAACATAAATTCTTATCTGAACTTACACTTTTAACCTCATATAAGCATCCTCAGTTCTTTGCAACCTTTCCAGGATTTATATTAACCGATGACAGATACTTCCTGATTGACTTTGTCCCCATTCATCTGTTAATTTCTAGGGTGGAACAACACACTATCTTCACTTCACACGTGACTCACTTTGCCACTGAATTTAGAAACCTACCATTAAAAAAACACAATCAAAACTGGTCTTACAGATCTTAATCTTTTTCCAAGTTGAGTCCCAGTAACTTCAAATTCGAAACGTCTCATTTTCTGACAAAACTGTCCAGCTGTCAAGCAATCACAGATGTTTTAAATCTCATCTCTCACAAGCCCACCTCATTTGCAAAAGTGCATATCTGGGTAGAAACGTGACTGTCTTAAGTTCTTATTTAAAGGTCTTTTTTTTTATCTTTAACAGGTGGAGAAGGGAGAGATAACATCACCCAACTGATGAAAATCACGTATTTTCAGCAATGTTGATGGTAATGCAGTGATCCGCTTCATTTCAACATGTTGTCTGGATTTTTTTTTTTTTTTTTTTTTTTTAATGTCACACTTCATCACCACGTTGAAAAAAAAAAGTTTTTCAGACTCATATTCTTACAGATGTCGTGGGTGGATGTTTTTCGGCAGCACACGTCCTAAAACATCACATTGTGGCATGGGTATAAACACATTTATCTATGCCAAGTCCCCAGGCCGTGCTGGGAGGAGAGATACGTGCCTGCCGGCGTGGCACATAGGCTGTCTGTTGCCCCCGATTCCTCCCTCCACCAGTCATAATCTGCGTAAGTCATCCTTGATTAACCCCTCCTGAATGACTCTAATTAGAGCCAATTAGCCTGGGCTGAATGAGACACTCTCCATGCAGATGAACGCGATGGAGAGGTGGAAGGATGGATGAAGGGATGGAGCGGGGTCGAAGTGGAGGTGTGGAGAGCTGGAGAAGTGCGGGATGATTGAGGGATAGAGGTGCTCGGGGCACTGAGAGAGAGAGCCGAGATGTGGTGGGAGGGAGGATGGTTGAGAGAGAGAAATAATGAGGTGGATGAAAGAGAAGAAGGGTGGCAGAATGTAAAGAAGCCATGGTGGCTCGATGACTACCCAGCTGTATGGTCTTCCAGTCAAGCAGCCATGAATAAACACTTGTAGGGGCAGATTAACAGTGTTGAAATGTTTCTTTATGTCTGCATGAAAACATTAGAAGATTTATTCATATGTAAAACTGACGGTTTTTATCTGTCTGTGTGCAGCTATTTGGTTTGCTGTGTAGTAATTAAAGGTCTGCAAACTCACTCGAGACCAATGGGCTTCACAGATTAGACGCAGGGCTGTGTTCAGACCCATCTTGCACATGGATTTATTACCATTGCTTTATCAGTGGGGAGAGCTTTACAGATCTTGTTTGTGTGCCTCATGGCTGGCTGGTTTACTAATGGTTGGTGAGAGCTACACTGCAAGTCTTAATGTCTTAATATTCACAGACTGACTATGAACAATGCACCATAGATGGGGAATTAGAGGGTTAAGATTAGAAAGAAAGGAGAATAGAGGGGGAGAAACGCAAAATAAGAAAGATTGTTGATGTTAAAACTTTTGACTTCAGGCCAGAATGATTTGTTAAGTTTCTTTGCTGTTGGGTTTAATGATTTTGTACTTGTTGACTGTTTTTCTTAACATGTATATCATCAGTGTGAGAAAACCAGCTTGGTGAGAGAGGTGTTTTCACCAGACAGGGAAGGCCTGACAAGGCATACTTTTGAGCTCCATTATGGGAAAGTCGGGGTGTCTAAGCCTCTGCTGCTTCGCTTTTCACCATTCATTTTAAAATGGTATCTCTTGTGAGTCTTCCTATTTAATGAAAGTGCAATACAAGATCACTGGAGTACCCCCTATCTGGATGACATGCTCTTCAATGGGCTGAGAAAATTCTCCTACTATAAAAACCTTTTCAAATCACATTGGAGTACATCAGAAATAAATCGACACCAAGTCGTTTGAAGATGCAGTACAGGATTTTCATCAGGCTGCAGTGAAATACAAAATCTGACGATTGCATCAGCACGGAAAAAAACAATGTGACAATGTGTAGATCAGTTAAGCTTTAGTTAAGTTAGTTAAGAGCTGGTTGAGAACTTAAAATGTATTAAAATGAATCATAGGTAAGTACTGTGGTAAAATATACAAGTCTTCCCCAAAGCAAACGGTCCCTTTAAATGATATTGTGCTCCACCCTCCCCAAGTCCTGAGTATTTTTGTCTAGTTTTTTTTTTTTATTGTTTATTTTCTATGTGTATTCATATGGTCTGCCAGCCAGTCAGGGGCACTCAGAGGCCTGCCTACCAGATACTGGTGCCAGCCTCCCCCAGCCCTCCCCTGCTATCAACCAACAGCAGGGGTGGAGAGGCCAGACTGAAGAGCCCACTCAGCCTGCCCAGTGATTGCCTCAGTCTATCATCAGCCAGAAGATTTCTATTATTGCAGATGGATGATTGGTCTGGCTAGCTGCCGGTCTGGCAAAACAAGCTCATTTTAGAGCAGTTTGAAGTGCGAGCCCCACTGTACTGAGGCGAATGGAGGGGGGGGGGGGGGGCGGGGGGTAGGACAAATTCAAAAAGGGGGATTTGGTGATTTGGTGTTGAAATAATGGAGCAGAAATGGTCGTAATGACAATGCACACTGACGCTGGGAGCATTATGCACAGAGGACGAGGTTGTTAATGTGAACTGCCTCTATTTACAACAGCAATTTAAACACTAATGGGGAGCGCTTTTCTGCTAAATAAATAGACGCCCGGCTCTTAGAAGAAGGAGTTTGTTTACTGTTTGTATGGTGATGCTGGATCAGCCCAAAACCCCATGACGAATTCATTGCATCTGTGTAAGCGTCACGCTTTCCTCATCGTTCAGCGGGACATCAAAACTGTTTGCTCATAGAATGAAAGGAGCTTTAATGAAATGAATTTATGCAGTCGGAAAAACGGGCCTTGACCTGCTGAACAGCACCGGAAAAACAGAGTGACAAGTTCCAAAAAATGGGACTCGTCTTCGGCTCTTTGTGTCGTCTTTTTTTATCTCTCCTCTGTGGTGAGTTAGCTGAATATACCATTCGCCCCCTCTGGGCAGTATCACACAAAAGGCGCAGTATTCACCACTTCAAACAGACAAAGGGTTATTATTTCAGTGCAACCTCACTATCATATGACTATCATATGGCCACATCAACTCCCCCCGCTGTTCTGCCGCAAATCAAATCACCACAACATTTTCACTTATTAGTATGACTGTTTAAAGCGCTACATGGTCCAACTTAGCAGCCGTGGCTTTATTTTTACTGCCTGCCCTGAGGTCAGTTTGCTCTGTTGTTGAAGCGGTGGACTCTGCGACCTGCAACTCGAATCGATTAAGGGAATTTACAGTATCGGACTACATGGCCTCTGCACTTGGGAGACTGGAGAAGTATAGAAGAAATGCAATCCTACATGGCTTTTTATTTTTTTATTTTTACAGTATTGATCTCTGCATCCAAAGCTTTAAAACAGTGTATTACAGAACAGGGGCAAATATATAATGCTCTTTGTAAGTTCTTCTGATGTCAAAAGCTCTCCTGCAAGGCTAAAGAGCTTTAATTTACAAGCATAAAATCAAGCATGTGGATGCTTTAAAACAGTTCTGTTATTATTTAAAATCAATTCTCACTTTTTTATTGTTAATTTTGGATCTGATCTTATTTTGGAACAAAGATCTGGACACGTATGATCATCTTTCAAGCCAGCCATTACTTTA
The DNA here is from genome assembly GCF_017976425.1 of Toxotes jaculatrix. NCBI lineage: Eukaryota > Metazoa > Chordata > Actinopteri > Toxotidae > Toxotes > Toxotes jaculatrix. The sequence goes on from NC_054417.1 coordinate 6,449,563, forward strand.
CTCTTTGCTTTCTTTCCCTCTCTCTCTCTCTCTAACTTTCTTTCGTCTCATCTGTTTACGTAGCTCAGGTGCTTTGAACCTCAGTGCATTGGTGGCTCTGTGGCTGCTGCTGTCACCTGCTAATGTCACCGGTAATGATGTGAGGCTGGTTTTCCTTGCAACGGCGTCGACACAGCCCGGACTCAATCATTTCATTTAAGCAAAACAAAGTGCGACAGCGACAACTGTGAGCCAGCCAAGAGAGAGAAGCGGCGATGCTTTCGTCTGCAAATCATTTCGTTAACACCTTTGAAGTGGTGACATGCCTCTGGAAAATGTAGCGAGGAGCTCCAGGTTTGAGGGATGAAAGGAGAGTCAGCTTCTTGTCAACTTTTGACCTCTATATGGGAGAGATCAGTTGAGGTTTGGGCCAGCTGCTGCTCCAGACGCTGCTGCTGCTGTGTTTGATAAACGACAGCAAGAGTTTTCTCCTGCTTTATTGAATTGAGCTGAAGTGCAGAGAAAAGGAAAAGTAAACTGAGTTAAAATGAACTCAAATGAACTGAGCTAAACTCAAACACAACTGAATCACATCAGGACAGAAATCCATTTGCTGGGGAAAGGGTTGTTCATCTCTACTGGGTCGCAGAGGTTAGCTACAGAGCAGCAACTGGGAAGGAGTTGTGTTGCTCAAGGACACTTCAGCAAGGTGGAGAAAGGGGACTCCGACCCAGATCTCCCATGTAAAGGACAGCTTGACCTTAGGTTATCTGTCCCAGTGATTCCAAATGAAATAAATGTTTGAAATTTATTCAAAAAAAAAAAAAAAAACACTTGACCTGGCTTAAGCTGAAGTGACCTAACCCTGATTGACCCCTAACATCTGTCAGGACTGGTCAGTACAGATTGCAGCTCAACAAGCTTGTGCACAGACACACAAAGGTAAGACAAGTCTGCAACACATCCTTCAGATAAGACCTGGATGCCAAAAACACAACAAGAATACAACAGAAAAGTACCTGCACACTGAAATCACAGCATTTCAAAATAACACAGGTCTTCTTGAGGCAAGAAAAGGAAGACCTGATATTAGCCCTGTACTACTAAGTCCTCAGGTTAAAAAACAATGAAAAATATGAATAAAAAATGGCTTATAGCTTTAATACCATATAGGTTTCCCTCACCTTTGAAGAAAATACAATCCACTGCACTACCATTCAAAGCAGTATCATCACATGAGCACCACGTAAGTCTACAGCCATCTACAGCCGAATGTTCACTGCTGAGAGTCGAAGAGTAACATTTAGCATTTGCATAGATTCCCTGTGAGGATTGTTTTGCAACACACCGCCCTCCTCATTGAATTCAGCTTCAAACCTGTGAATCTAGTGCGCGTTAAGCCCTTACACTGATCGCTGATGCGGTGGGCGTGCTGTCAATATTGGCCCATTCACTGTGAGTGAGCAAATCTCCCCTTAACATGGCCAGCCATGCGAGTAATAGCTAGGATTAAGATAGGAAGGTACACACATGAATATACAAAACACAGTATGGAGCGGGGGGATCTGAGGCGGCAGCCCGGGGAAATTACTGAGGCCTCAGATGTGCGGCGCGCACAGAAACTAGATTGACTGGGAGCTCGGACATGAAAAGACTCATTCATTGTCAGTGACCCTGATGACGAATGATGCTCCTACATTCGAAACCATTGTGAATCTATTAAGGTAATTTGGACTGCTGTACAATTTCATGTGAACAGAGTATGAAAGGATAAAAATCATTAAGCTTGACTCTGTGTTTCTGTGGCAGAGAGAGCGTGTTGTGTGTGTTGAATTCAGATAATGTAAATTTCTCCTTTTGCTGCAAACAAGGTCAGCTGTTTCTCTATAGCTACAGTTGCCATAGCTCCCTGTAGAAGACGTGTGTCATTCTGACCTCATGGTCCCTGCTTTATGCCAAGTCACCTCCTGAAAACACACAACCTCACACGCAAAGTGCTGAACGTCCTGCAGAATTGGTATGTAGCTCTCATGTCTGCTATCTCCAGGTGCAGATCAGAAACATTTCTTTAGTGATGTTTTACTGTTTGAACTCCTTTCATAGACTCTCTATATGGCAGAGCTGCATTTTGTCTGCTTTTCTCAGTTTTTTTTGCTTAGCTGGACACTCAGGTTTAGCATGATAACCTCAGTTTTGGGCAGTTTCGTCATTTCAGGCTCTATTTTCCTAGATTTATTTCTCACTTTGGCCTGATGTCCCACTGCCAATAGAAGATTTTGCGAGAGTATGATCTATCTTTTTCTCGTGTTCTACACCGGGTCTCATTTTACTCCCAGTTCTCCCAGATCAAGCTGCAATTTTTAACACAAACACTGTCACCCACAAGAGCAGGCATACATGAGGGTGCACACACATGCAAAGACAGTGCAGACACCAACAGATGCACATAAACAACACGAACAAAACATACACACTCACACATATACACACACTGACTCACTGACAAAGACCCTAAATTTGATGCTTCCCTTTGAATAGCTTATCTATGCTTGAAGAAAAGCTCCAAAAAAACATAATGGCTCCATTTTCCTCACTTACCTTATCATTTTCTATGTCATGGACTAAATTGGTGAGTGAATCTGCTCACTAATTGGACTTCTGACACGGGGCACTCTGCTTTGGCATAATGTGACAAGCTCTTACAAAACACTCCTTTCAGTGGCCTTCAGAAGAGGCCAAGGCCAGACAGAGACAGACCTAAATGGAACAGCAAATCATAACCCGCATTTTTAGCTGACACTGATGTGACATTACCTAACAGGCGGGAGGGAGATAGAGGGTGAAAAGAAAAGCGACTCTGGGAAAACTGACAGGGATTAGGCCCCATTTGTTTCACTTTTTGACTACTCCTCCCTGCTTGCTTGCAGGAATATGTGTGCAAATGGATATTTCCGTCTCCCACTCATCGTCGTCTAATTGGCACTTAACAGTTGCCCCTCATGGCCTCCTCACTGGCTGTGTTTCCGCTCTCTTTTTCCCGGCGTAGGAAGCAGCATCGTTGCATCAAACATTACCCAGTTGAGAGGGCACTTTCTCCTACACCCTGTACTCCCTTCACTCCCTCCCCCTCCTCTATTCCCTTCCCTTCCCTTGCAGCTATCTCACGCAGGAAGGAGTTTGCACCCCAGACAGCCCCGAGCGCTCATTATCGCTTTTCTCAGTCGGCCTGTCGCTCTGAAATCCACCCCCCCCTCCCCCACTCGTCGCCCACCTCCACCTTCTCCCCGCTCCCCTGGTTCTTCCCCTATGGAGGAGCCGCATGAAGAAGACGTCAGGATATTGAGGATGTTCTGCTTCCAGGCTCTGAGCCAAAAGAGACAGTGCATACGGCAGACATATGGCCACGTTTTCAAAATCTTATCTTTATTTAACCAGGCCCATCCATCATGTGCAAATGTCCTCCTCCGTGCTGATGGCTGGGCGAAAGGCATGTTCGAGGACAGATGTTGGGAACAAATTTATGTGGTTTTATTTTCTCTAAATATAAAGGTTATCATAATATTCAACTGAGGCAATTTGAATGGAAGGAAAACACACCGCATTTATGTAAATGTTATGTTCAAACACATCAGGGCATGTGGATGTCATATTACACCAAATGAGGGAAAATGAAGCAAAGCAAGGCACTGACACTCAAGGTCCTTCGGTTGCAGGAGACTAATGGGTAGAGAGATGAGCTGGGGAGTGTGTTGCTGCGAACATCAGGTGCTATTTTCAATCAAATCGACCTGTTTAAGAAATTTGGTTGCTCAGTTGTATGATGTTAGAGTGAAACTGCTTTGGAAAGAGGGTAAATAAGCCCAGAATGTTTAAGTAATCAAAGTGATAAGATTCACTATTAAAATATAACCCCCCACATGCTCAGCAGAACTTCCTATGAAACGGTTTGAAAAATAGGAAAGTTACAGTAAAGTGGATATCACCATGCCGTTATGAAGTGTTAACCCCGGCAATGTCAGCTAACAATATTAGCATTCCCACATGGGGGGAAGGCTGTGAGTTGGAATAGAAATGGGCTGGTTCAGTGAGCAGGGGGAGCAGAGGTCCCATTCGTCTTGTCCTGTTTAAATACACTGGTTAACTCCTGCCAACAGGGAAGCCATTCAGCAAAAGGCCAAGGGCATCTGTCATGTGTTCAGCGCATTGATATTGTCCCCTTCCATCTCTCTCTTTCCCCCTCTCTTTTCCTTTATCATTTCCTCCCTCTTTGTTTATCTCCGCTTCTCACCGTTGCACTCCCGCTTTTTCTCCATTTCCCTCTGTCTTCCTCTGCCTCTCTCCCACTACCTCACCTCCTCTTTTGATGAAAGGAGTGAATATGCAGGGAGCTGACATGATTAGCAGCCTCATATCCCCATGATGGATGGCGCCTGCTCCATTATTAATATAGTAAAAGCACCAACTGCCAGGTAAGAGCAATGTCAGCATCCACAATATAACGCTGTGTGCCCACGGATAATGGCGAGCACTTATTTTTTATCTATGATATGCATGGGCTTCGGGCCGAGGAGGAGAAGGAGGAGGAGGCTGGACGGGGTGGTGGTACAAGTCTGACAACGGGCACTGAGACGAGGCTTTCGGTTTTGCTAATTCCTGGGGACAGCAGCAGGGTGGTACACAGCAAAACAAAGTATTTCAGCAACTTGAGGGGTGAAATAAGTGTGAATCAAAATTAATAAATGTGACAGTTTTAGTCCCCAAAGCTTTGTTTAAATGCCAGAATTATACCTGACATTGTAGGGAAGGTTTTGATTGAGCATTTAGACATTTCTGTAGGGAGACAACATTTCGAGAAATATATATAGAATCAAAACTTTATTTATGACGGGGTTACACTGGGAGATTTTAAACTCTTGACCTCAGTGCTTCCAAAATCCTGTCTACATGACCCTGTTGTTAATAACCTTTGCTGTAGTTTGCAAACTGCACAGTCGCACATTTCAGCTTAAATACTATTGGGGATGTAAATTTTCTGTGTGTCAGCAGTGTTCCACCATGAAGCCAACATATTTGCACATAGTTTTAATGACTGTAATGTGCACTCCGAACGGCAGAGCGCAAAACATGAAAACACAAACCTGTTTTCAACCCTTGAATAATGAAAATCTGAAAAAACCTTAACAGAAATGAAGTGAATGTGTGCTCTTGTTATCTTGTTCTTTGATTTAGTTCCATGTTGAGCATCAGTCCAACCATAAAGATGCAACATATTCAACCGGTCAGTGTTAGAATTCCTGGCATTTTGTTGTGATGTTAATGGGACTGTTTTGGACAAAATCACAATTTGTATTAAATGGTTTCAGCAGAGAATAAAACCCTTTTTCCACTCTCTGTTTCCTCTTCTGCAATCCAAGGGACCACAATGCACAAAAATAACAGGATTTATCTCTTAAATATTTTACACTTCAGTCAGCCATGTGATGACTAGCTAAACAGGACACGGGCAGGCTAGATTGTTGTTTTCTTTCCTGTTTTTTTATCAGTTGACCTGCCACAAAGCACATGGCAGCCGTTGATGTTTGCATTTATGTCTTTGGCATGTGTTTTTTTTTTTTCTGTCATATCTTCCCATAATCTGTCATTCCTACTGGAAACACTGATAGTGAAATACCAGCTGTGGTACATTGTTATAGAGAAGAAGTGAGGCACAGATGGAGAGTGGCAGAAACAGAGGAAGGATATCAAAGATGAGAAATAAAAGGGGCAGATGTTAAGAGTAAGGGGCAGAAAAAAAGAGAAAACTACAGGCAGAGAGAGGCAGAGCAGGTAAAAAAATAAAAAATAAAAAAGAAGCAGGAAAAGGAAAAAGAGACAGAGTGAGTTGTGTCCAATGGATAAATGTCAGTGGAGCTTCATCGTCCGTCTGAGCCGAGCTCTCCCTCCCAAAATGCCATGTGTAAATCGCGTAGCCGGGGCCCTCGGCCAGCCTCCTCTGGCACTGTAATGAGATTACAGACCTCTACAACACTCTGTGTGAGGGAGTGTGTGTGAGACAGTGAGAGAATACCACTGAGCCTGCGTGGAAGTGCACAATTTCGAAGGCTTACACGGGCCGAGCGACTAAGCGGCATTACTCACGCTACCAAACAAGACGTATCGAGAAAGATTTGGCTACTTATTTATCATTCCACACACACACAGTGGACTTTTTTTCACCCCTCTTTACTGGGAGCAGATGAGCTGCATAGAGGAAGTGCTGAGGCTGATTTTTATCAATGTGGGTCAGTATAATAAGCCTCTTGCCTGTCACATGTTAAGATGAAAATTTTACTCTTTTAACCTTGGTGAACACCTTGCAAGGAAGTACTTATAGGATTATAGTGCTGCTATGACATTAAAAAAATGCCATAAACACAATAAATATTTATTATGGTGATGTTATAGGACATTAAATCAGCATTAAGTATGATAAGTTTAATGTAAACTCATTATTAGAGCATACTGTGAGTCCCTTTAGAGGGATGAATTTTTCCTATAGCCTAGTGCCTCATCTTGCCTCTTATTGTAATTAAATATTTACACAGTGGAACAATATAGAAGCCTACTGATACCGTTTCCAGCTCCTGTTTGTGAGCACATGATGTTTACACCATGGCATCTCCTCTCAGACTAGCCTTTCAGACCTTTTTCCAAATCTAATATACCCATCCATAAATAGCTCACCTATCGAGCCCATATTTGGCGTGAGTGACGTGGCACAGGAGCCAATCCCGCCCGCTGCATGCGTCTAACCCCGCCTCTCCATGCTCCAACTCCGCACTAATAACTCCTCAACCGCCCATTTGCCTTAAATGGAAAAACAGGGGAGTTGAATGACAAACCAAACAACGCCCCTTCGTTTAACAAGCCCCTCCCCTGCTTTGGCTCCCTATCAGTGTCTATTTTGGCAACACGGATACGCATGGAGCCTCCATCACCTCAAGTCTCTTTTACGCACCGATTCCGATAATGCGCTCAGGTGCAGGGACCCTAACCGCCATATTTCCAGCCGCCACACCGAGCAGTTAATCTCCTCTTATGGACTAATATGAAAGAAGTGGATGTAGAGGTCTGACACAGCCAAGAAAGGAGGCATATTTCTTGTGGATCATTCTTGTTTTCCATCACCGAGCGTCAGCATGGATGTCTTGGCGAACCACAGTATCTTTCAGGAACTTCAGCTCGTTCACGACACCGGCTACTTCTCTGCCATGCCGTCGCTGGAGGAAAACTGGCAGCAGGTACGTCTCAACTTTCAATCCCAGCCGCTGTACATCACCCTAATTACAGAGCTTTTAACCGAACATTCCTCGCGCTGATTAGTGATCACATGCGCTCGGGGTGCGGGCGTCAACTTTTCCCCCAAAGCGTGGATGTGTGGAGTTCAGGGAGAAATGAGGAGGTGATATTCTCACCAATCACACACATATCTGACAATTTTCCGAGAGATGGCAAAGTGGATAAGATGCGAACGCACGCCGGCGCGTAATAAAGCTGTCAAATGCGATTTGGGAAGATGAAGATCCGAATCCCATAACGGGGACTGAAATGGTCGTGAATAATACATCTGCATCCCTCATATTACTGAGTTGTGAACCCCCCTGCATGGAGAGAAGTCCCTTCTCTTATTTATAATAGATATCCTAACATGTCTGGCTTTGTACCATCTTTAAATGCACTGGTGAAAAAATGTGCGAAGGCAGTGTAGGAAAAGAATAACTGTCATCTGCATGTTCGTTTCCAACACCCCCTCACACACACACACACACACACACACACACACACACACACACTTCCTTCATCCAACTCCAGCGGATGAATACTGAGAGAAAAGCACGGGGATCCACGCGACCACATGGTGATGGATGCTTGGGGAGACGCACCGGCACTTCACACGGCCATTACTGCTCTCATACTCCACAGTATCACATAAATCTTTTCTGTTCATATCAGTCCAAAAATACACAGGTGGAAAGTGAATTTTAATGCCCGTGTTTGGGTCAGTCATGGCTCTGTGAAATGTCCAGACATTTTTACTGTTACAAATGTTACTGCTACTTGTAGAAATACTGTATTTTAAAACATGTTCTGGTGTAAAATAATTAAAATCTGTGCCTCTTATTTAACAAATCCGGGTTTCATACCCAAACCTTCCTATTTATCTTTTTAGATGCAGTTTTCATGCATATAGGAGAACCATGTCTCACTAAACAACCCACCTACTTTGCTTTTTTTTCGTACTTGAGCCCAAATAAAGGCCATGCAGTCGTCGGCCCACCTGCATTGCTGCTGCTGGTGGTGATGATGCTTTCCATGCTGCACTTGACTGACCAGGCAAAAAAAAAAAAAAAAAAAAAAAAATCATTGCATGGAAATTTGATGCCGGTATTGCTCATGCAATAGGAGCTTCAGCTTTTCCCCACTTCTCTGCTCCATGCGTAAGGGGGAGGGAGAGCGGGAGTGACAGGGGGAGAGATGGAGAGAGAGAGAGAGAGAGAGAGAGAGAGAGAGAGAAACCGGTGCGTGACCACGGATCCATTCGTTGTGGCCAAGCAGCCTAATTGGCATCCTACTGTTAGCCACCGACGCGTCTTTTCATAACAAGTCTCCAACTCCCTGCCTTCACTGACAGTGGATTTTAAATTGCATGGGCCTACGTGTACCATATGCAGTGCATGTCTCTCTCCAGTTTCTCACCCACAGCCTGCATATCAAAATCAATACCTAATGCAAATGGAAGAGAGAGGGAGCTGCATGTGTAGGCAAAAGGCTGGGAAAGCTCTTATCTGTGGAGACTGGAAATGTCAGTTTTCTTTGACTGGATTGACTGTCTGCAGCTTATTCTCCCTGCCGCTGCGTCCATTTTGGAGTTAAAGAAAACCATCAACAAGTCTAAGAGTCCTCTCTAAAATGCAGAGGCTTTAGTTTAATTCCTTTTGACTAAGCAGATATCTGCTCATTTTGCAGCTGTATAGTCTGTATCCATTTATATATTTTATTTTTTTACCAAAACGTGGGGAAATATATAAAAACACTTTATCATCCATTTAACTGGCTTTAACTCAAAGCATTTGAGGCCTTGTGTACCCTTACAAGACACTGGAGTAAATATCAGCGAGGGTTTTTTTTTTTTTGGAAACTTCTTTGGGGTAAGAAGATTGCATTGTGTCCTTCTGAGCATGAGGATTATGACTTGCCCCACACTTTGAAACCCCCTCTCCTCACACAGCGCAGACACGTTCTTGGCAAAGCGAGCCTTGTATTCATTGTAGTGACACGAGGATGCCACCGGGCCCTCCTGAATGCAGGAATTATGAGTTGTGGCTCGTCTTAAAAGCTCCGTCTCCAGCCGAGGACCCGCAGTTTGAGCAATCCCCTCTGTATTCCAGGCACAATTTAGAATTTGATGCTTTTATCGGGTCTGATGGTGAGATAGGAGGCCGTTGTAGTCGGCCCCTAAATGGCTCCCTGAGTTGTGATGGCAAGAATGAAGACTGTGTCCCCTGTTGGTGTCTGTGAGGCATGATTCAGGCGGTTATAGGAGGATGGGGAGTAGAAAAGGAGGAAAGTGTTTTGGAGGTCTGCAGATGGTACATTTGAGGCTGCTATTTGTTCCATTATTGAACCTAATGGTGCCAAACTGAACTGCACTGTCTCGCTTCCAAATCCCAGTACAGTTGGTTGTTCAGAGATGGAACAAACAGCAGGGCCGAGCTGGATATGGTACAAGCAGAGCTGATCAGAACTTACTCATTATTTGTGGAACCCACTTTTCTTCAAAGCAAAGAGTACATGTGTTATTTTGCATCTTTATACCAACAGAAATGGCTTGTTATCTTGGCTGCAATTTCCATTGCTTGTTATGGTCTTTTGTAAACTGGCACTCGCTCTGATAAAGCCTCGTTTGGCTTTACTGTCAAACATTTATCAGCATCTTCGGAATTAAAAAAAAAAGACAAAACATCTGGATTGAATTTCAGCCTGACGCGATGGATTTTTCAACCGCCTTCAGGTTCGGCTGATGATGTGCCCTCATCCACAACACTTGACCCTGATGGGTAGGACGTAACAGGACACCACAAATGGCTGTCTGTCACTGACCTCGGGACACACTCCATACCCTCCCACACATATATTATCCCTTAGGGGTTCAGCACACACACACACAGACATGTGTACTGAGTGCCTGATGCCTACCCAAGCGAAATGTCTGTATGTTGCTTCACAGTGCATTATGGGCTTCTATATGTGGATGCGGACAGATTGTATGTGGCTCTGGTGTTTCTAAATGTGGAAGTAGCAGCAGGGCGCTCCGGCGCGACCTCCATATGCAAACCCCGCGTGCTCAGATGCATCCACTTACATCTGCTTTTTTTCGCGCGACTCCATAACACGCACATTTGCCAGGCAGTGGCGGCGGCGGTGGCAGTGGCAGCTCCATCAGGGAGCAGAGGGCTGAGCGTAGAGGTGGGGGGAAGTTGCCAAGCACGCACATTCTCCCCGCTGCAGGGTTTCGCATTTCACAGTCCGGTGGGCTTGAACCCCCCCCCCCCCCCCCCCCGGAGTGACGAGCACACACAGATAGACAGTCATAGAAGAAGAGGGTTATTTTGTATTTTGGCTGAGGCCTCCAAGAGAAAAGTCGCTCCTCACTGGGCTGTTAAAGTTGTGGTCAGGACCAGAGAGACACATCAGCGTTGTGACCCCTGTGTCAGCCTCTTTACAGATCATGATAAGGACAGAAAGAAAGAAAGAGGAAGAAGTGATAAAAGATAGAGCCGAGAATCGGTAGCAAAACTGTAAATATCCATACGCAGCCGTGTGTGTGTCTGTGTACGTGCACGCCTGTGCGTATGTGTCTCAGTATGTTATGTAATCCTCAGTAGGCCACAGCTGCTTTCTCACACACAGCAGGCATGCCGGGGAGCGCAGCCAACTGGCCCCCACCTTCTTGTCGGCGTCTTCCTCCATCCCTCGTTCCTCTTTTCTCTCGCTCTCCTCCTCTTGTTTTCCCGCTTTCCTCTTATAGAATTAGCACAGTATGGATTTTTGATCTCTGCAGGGCTGTTGTGTAAGCTCAGGACTTGTGCGTTTTCCCCACGTGGTGCTCAGTTCTGTTGTAAGACTGTGGCTGCCAGGTAACAACGTTCCCCAAGTCGCTCTTCTTTGGTTTGTGGAACGCCGGCAATGAGGATGAATGAGTTAAGGAAGGGAAAATAAATGAACTGGTTTGGAAACATTCTCCATATCTTCTGTGTGACCTTTTACCGGCTGCTATTTGATGTAATTTTATGCAAATTAAAATTAAATCAATCCCGTAACAGGCACAGCTCAGTATTCTGCAAGCAGGAGGAGGAAGGGCAAACTGGGACTTAATCTTATTTGTCTCGAAAGAGCTCCTGGTAGTGTCTCCGTTCCACGCCTGTGGCTTTATTAAAATGTCACATCAACTGTAAGTATGAGACATGGAACTCCTGAAATCAAGTTTGGACACCCTCCAAAGAAAAATTTAGTTAATTCCCTTTTAGTTTAACTGACGTCTGGTCCCATTTGCACAAAGCATGTCAACATGCGATGGAAGGTAGGAGAGTAGTGTTGCAGTATCACCCTAGATGGGACAGCAGAGCCATTTCTAAGAGTTCGCCGGCTCTCTCTTCACTTAATTTCCTGACATTCCTCAAAGTATTCCAACGAGCCCGTGCTCCCTCATGACGCTCAGATGTCTAATATGAAATTGATTTCTCGCAGCGTTGTTTTGCTCACCTCTAACCTGACTGCAGTCAGAAGATCTTGAAGATGGATGCCACGTAGAATCTATTTGACATGACTTGGCCTGTGATGCACTGAGGCATGAAAGGAAGCCTTTGTGCGCTGGTGCACGGTGCAGCATCTATCTCTGCTTGACGCTTTTAAGTGTTCTTGGACACAAGGTTATTACTCAATGCATTGATTCTAAGAAAAGATACTCATCTGTTTATGGGGGGAAAACACTGTAGTAAAAGAGGTTGTAATTCACCAAATTAGGATAAACAGATAAATGAGTTACAACTGCAAAAACCCAATTCTTCTCCTGAGCAGCAGCAGCAGCTATGTTAACAAGCCAGTGCTTGTTTTCTAGGAGCTCAGTATTTCACATATGAATGCCCTTAAGTTGTTATTTTACTTTATTTAGTCTCTAGAGGTTAGAACATCTCTGAAGTTATTTATCTCTGCTACATGCATGTATCCTGGCATGCACATGCTCGGGTTTAAGTGTACGCTGTTACGTGCAAGCTCACAGTTTCATTATTTGACTTTCATTCTACAGGATGCTCTCTTGAGATCAGTGTGTATTTTCTGTGTATGCACACACCGCCACATGCAGGTGCACAGGTTTGTGTGTCTGTGTATGTTGTGTAATGAGATGTGCGAGTGACCCTCTGACCCAGTAACATCCATTCTGCCATAAGAGCGCTTAGTGAACTCTGCCACCTCTGTCTCATCACTCAGGCAGCTGAGAGGCGATTGCCAGTGATAGGTGCCTGCTACTGCTTTATGGGCGTTGATGAAAAGGTGGGAAGCGCTGATGAAAGAGAGGACGGCAGAGGAAGTGTTCATTTGTCTGATGCTTTGGTGACTGGCCCATCAGAGAGGGAGGTAAAAGGGTGAGAGGCAGAGGAGGTGGTGTAGGAGAAAAAGGCAGCGAGAGGGAGGCAAGGAGAGGACGGGGGAGGGAGAGGGAGCCTGGTGAACAAGCACATCTTTATGTATGGCTTCCGTCTGTGAAACGCTCTGCCACCCCAGGTTTGATTAACAGTGAGAAGAGGAGCCAGTCATTTTTTTCGCCTCACACCAGCACACATGGCTTGGCAATGACTTTCACATCATTTGAGGCGAAATCGGGAAGCCGTTACAGCACCTTACAGTGATCCGACATGCTTCGCTTCTGCCATCCGGCTTGGCAACCACAGGGAGATAAGAGAAAGGAAGAGAAGGAAGAGAAGTCTCAGGGACTCATTTTATGCTTTGGAATCACTACCGACTCTGTCTCTCTCTCTCTCTCTCTCTCTCTTTATCTCCAGACTTTCTCTTGCTCTCTCTCTCTCGCTCTCTCTCTTTCTCTTTGACAAATTCTGAGAAGACAGTTTTGACGAAGTCACAGCTGCCTTGTTTGATTTGCCCTGCTCTAACCCCTATTTAAAGTCAGTCTCTCTGCAAAGAGTTGAACTCAGGAGAGTTATGCAATCAAAATTTGGCACAATGCTGAATAAAGGCCCTTTTATACAGAGCATGACATGAATAAGAGACATGAAGAAAAAATTGCTGAAAAATTTGTTGTATGAAAAGTATTTACATCTAATTTAAGATCATTTTTCCACCACAAAAAGGACAAGATGACAGTGAACACACATCTGTGAGCCGCTCCAACATCAGCTGTGCCTGTTATGACAAGTAGATGAACTGTCAGTGGACAGGAGACAGACAAGACTATAGCCTTGGCCTTCTTAAGTGGATCAAATCTACAGTCTAAAAATCCACAAGTTTAAATGAATAGTTCAACGTATTGGATTTGTGTATTGTTTCATGCAGTGATGCGTTTTAAATGGTATGTAAAGCAGTCACCATGAATCACTCTATGCAAAACGGCCTTGACTATGTAAAGACTCTGAGTAATACTTGGCCGTCTTGATTACTTTCTCCCTTATGCCCATATTTAATCTTCCAGCCTGCTCACATATTTGTAAATCCATTGGCTTTGGTTATGGCCACATATTCACACTATGTCCAGGCATTTTATAGCCACCATTGGACATACCAAGCGTTACATCCCATCTTCCTCTCTACCTGTTGCTAGGCAGCCTTGGCAAGCAGGAAGACGAGCTTTGGCCTATTTGTTTGTTAAGCTGTCAGTCTGGGAGGCTAATCCCACCCCAAGGGACTCCTAGCCATCCAGAAACCAGAGATCCAGCCATGCGGACCATCTCTCTCCAAAGATTGAACGAGAGAATGGGGGAGAAGGATGGAAGGGGGAGAGAGACAAGGGCAATTTGCCCTGAGTAAACACCGCTGCTTGTTGTTGTCATCTGAAGCCAATCATCAATCACTGCCCTAAGCTCTTGGTGGTGACAGCCACAAGGACGTGCCGCGCTCTGAAACGGGTTGGATAGTTTATAAAGCAAGACAGTCGTTGGTGAAGATCACAGCTGAGTCGTCAGAGCAGGCCTTGTTGACTTTCTGGGAGAGTGTGTACTTTTGTAAGAGGATATTATCTTGGCCTGAGGTTGCATTCAGAGATTCCAGTAAAGACGCAACAATGCCAGTTATTGGCTTCGGGAAGGGCCGTGTGCTTGAATTTCAGCTGTATTATGTCAGCGCCAGAAAGTGTGTGTGTCGTCGTTAGTGAGTCATTGCAGTCACGTGTGTATACGCTTTGCATGCCAGCCTCAACGCTCAGCTGCGGTTGTCCAACATGCAAAGCCGGTGGTATTTTTCCACCTGCTATGGCTCGCTGCTCCAAAGCTGTCCGGCTGGTTGGCCAGTGAGACAGGACCTTTCTCCTCCTTCCGTGTGTACCTCTCTGCATCCGTCCATCCTTCTTTTCTCCAAAGATTCCTCATCCTCTTTCCTACGTTTATCTCTCTGCATTCCTGTCTCCTTCTCCTCGTTTTGTTTGCTTCTAGGATTCTTCTACAAGACAGGGCCACAGTATGAGGTCATAATGTAGAGCTCATTTTAATTGTGCAAATTACCAGGTGAAATTTGCAATTAGTCAAATGACCAAAAATCAGAACCTTATTTCTTGGAGGTCCAGCCTCTGATAGACTGACTTGGATATACACACTATGTTATATTTCACAAAATATTACTATTATAGATGGGTGGTTAAAAACAACATGAAGGATGCTTGTTATCAGCAGCTGATGCTAAATTCACTGGAAGATTAAACTGGGTCCCAAATTACCCTACAGACACTGATGTCTCCAGCCAACTGGATATGTCATGTAGTCTCAGTCATTCCTAGCCCCTGCAGGGTTGAGTTGTCTGAATAAGATACGACTTGTATCCTCAAAACCAGGCAGATTCAGCTTGAATTGGGATTAGCCTACATGTCAAAGCGTGAAAGTGTAGTTTCTCAATATGAAATATATTATTTTGACATGCACCTTTGGAAAAAAAAATAGGCTGTAAGTGTCGAAGTAGACAGACAGAGTGGGTGAGAAGATTTTGCACCCTGCTTAACTCTTCGAACGGCCTGGGAAGTGCCCTTCTGTGATTTAATGAGACCTGTGGGAAGAGCCATTCATCAGCGTGACAGCGTACCTCTGTTTCCCATTGTTCTGTTCTGGTATGTGAGGGGAGCAGTGTGTGTTTTAGCCTTAATGACGGGCTGGCAACCCTTTGATTAGATGAATCTCCTGGTGCTAATTAAGATTTGGGCTGCCAAAAGACATCTGTGTTTATGCCTTCCTCCCTCTCTGGATCCCTGAATCTACTTGCATGTGAGTGCATGTGATCATTTCACGTCATGTGCTTTAGAGTGTTGGTGGTTTTGATATTTTGGTCTAAACAGGGAGTTTGGGTGGTGTCTTGTGGGCTGGCGCAAGTGCAGAGCCTTGGGCAAAGACAGTTGGCCATTTCAAACAACTCTGGGTGCAAAAATTATTTACTTTTTCCCTGGAAAGTGAAATATTAGGGAGGTAAAAGATGATCACCTGCGTGTACAATCTCCCTGTCAAGTCATTTTTGTTCATAACTGAGTCCTAAAAACAAGAAGTGAGTTATTTATAGTTATAATTGTATTTACTATAACTTCTTCCAGCAAGAGAATCCACATCTATTCATAGATTTTTCGATTATCCCCCCATGTTAAGTGCATTAAATTATTATTGTTATTCATTGCCAAATCAATAAAAACAAACTGTGTGGGGATCTTATCAAGTACCAGTTTATGGCTCAAAAAAAAACATTTAACAACCCCTGGTGTAGATGTTTTCTCCATCTTTTAACTAAACTGATGGTGTCACATAAATGTTTCACTACCCAATTCCCCCTTGCGTATTTTCAGGGAAGAGAATTTGATAACTTATGCTAACAAGAACGAAGGCATCCCCGTCCTCCCCCCTAGCCCTCCCTTTCTCAAATCACTCGCCTCTGCAAGCATTTGTGTGGCTAGACAGCACATCCTCCTGCTCTCCAGTTTACTGCTATGTGTTATTCAGTCTATTGCCCCAGATATTATTTCATTGTAAAATGATGCCAATTAGTAAAGCCAGTCGCCGGTGGCTGTGGTCTGGCTCTGTCTCTGTTCCGGCGGGGAAAGTTATTTGGGTCGGCAGCTATTTTCAGCCTGTGATGTTGCCAGGAATACTTCAGGGAGCAGCCACTGTTTTATAAGAGAGCACATCAATAATTTTCATTGCTGTACGTGTGTGTGTGTGTGTGTGTGTGTGTGTGTGTGTGTTTGAGCAAGAAAGCTTCATAGAGCTTCGCAGACACAGAGTTTATTGGGTTTATGTGTGTGTGTTTATACCTGTGTGTGGAAGGGAAGTGGCAGTTTTCTCTTGAATATTCAGCGGAGCAGGTGGTGTGTATACTGTATGTGTGTGCGTCTTTATGTACGCAAACACATGCACTTGTTCCTATGTTGCACACGTTTCACCGTAACTGTCATGACCTCCTGTTAATTGAAAACACATTACAGTTTAACCCCAAATATTAATTTAGTTCTTATTCTGGGCTTTAGTCTATGCCCTGTTATCACCCACATTTTCAATCTGAATGCTCTGCTTGTCGGACAGCAGTCAAAGCACACACACACACTCTCACACCAGCACACATAGATCTAAAGGCCAAAGTCAATGAGTTCCTAACGCCTTTCTTAGTGCATCTAACCGCCCTCTTGCCCTCTCTGCTGAGCAGCCTTACATTGTCAGGATGAAATTGGGGTGAAAAGTCCTTGCACTCCACTTGCGCTTCCCGATGAAAAACCAGCCACCCTGCACTGCAGGGTGAACGAGTTCAGTCTGCCACGCTGCCTCCGCCCATCCTCATACAACCTAAACTCACATGCGCTCTCTCTTTTTCTACCCTATCTCTTGGAGGAGAGCCCACAGCAGTAGCGGTGGCAAAGAGACGTCTTTCAATATTTTAAGCAGCTTGGGCTAATCTTTGTCGCTCAGGTTTGTTTTGAAAGCATTGCCGCGGGAATAAAGATGGAACGACAGCGCCCCACCTCCTGTTTGCACGGTCTCGGATACACATAAAGTCAACAGGATGTACACACTCTTGCATAACTGCACAGGTTCCCCACGAACACACACTCCAACACGTCTACGACCCTGAGCTAATCCACCTTGGCCTTGCGAGACTGTGCCACTGACCTGCTTTCGCTGCTCATTCTTACTCGTAACTAGCACACACCTCCTTCCCCCTCTGCTTCTTAGCGAACCCTGAGGTCTGGTGTTGTAATGAGTGACAAAGCCTGAAACAGACCAGCTAAATGTTACACAACACCTGCACGGCAAAAGCAGGGTAAACACAGACAAGATGACTGGCAAAAAAAAAAAAGGTGGCTTTTTATTCAGTCGTCAAGAAGCATGTAAGAATGAACCATTTTGGCTCTTATCAGCACGGGCAAGGCGCCCACAGTTGCACTTCACGGTTTGTGGACGTGATTGGGGTACTGAACGGCCCTCTCTGACTGGCACTGTATGAGGAGGAAGCAGAGTTTTTCCGCTTCACTGTTCCCTTTATCTCTTCCCTCTCCCCTCTCCCCTCTGTTATTTTCGGCCCTCCTCCCCTCTCTCTTTCTCTTTCGCTGCTCGCCACTCTTTTGTTTCTCCGTGCCTTTTCCAGCCAAGGCCCCATTCTCTTGCCCCGTCATTGTGTGCGGTAATGAAGATTAGCCAGCCTGCCGCACACAATGGGGTCCCCACATCCGGAGCACAGACTCCCCAAATCCTGCTGCAAGCTGCTAACCCCGGTGTAAAGCCACTGTTGTCGCCGACCCCCTCTATCAAAGCACCCGCACGCTTGTACACGTTCTGGCCCGTACGCACACACACGAGCACACAAACATGTCCGATATGCACTCTGTGTTAAAAGCAAATGGCTGAAATGTCTCCTGATTAGATTAGGATGGTTTTGACAGCTGAGAGCGAGCGCTTGGCGACTCATAGGCCGATAAACAGGAGCTCACCCAAATCCAGTTAAAGAGAGACAGAGTTCCCCTCCCCAGCGAGTGCAACACTGCTCTATTCGCTGGGATTATAACCCCCCCCAACCACCACCACCACCACCACCCATCCTACATGCCCTGCTATTCTCCTCTTCTCTCCAATCTCATCCTCCTCTCCATCATTCATCCTCTTCAGTCTAAAGGTGCATCCTCTCTTCTCCTCTCTTCTCTATCCTATTTCACCCTCACCTCTCCTGTCCTCGGCTTAACACCAGAACAAAGACATTTTCCACACTTTGTCACAAGCTATTTAGATGGAGCAGCAGAGGTCTTCATATGCAGTACACTTGTTGTATCGGGAGACTAAGACCTCTTAATAATGTCTGCTTCACTCTCAAGGTCAGCAGATCTTCATGAGTTCAATCTGTTTACTTCTCAAGCTACTTTCAGCATTTAGAGGATACATGTGAAGCTTTGTTTGTGTGGAAAGATGGATTATCCACATGTGACAGCAGATGTTTATCGTAGTGCAAAAGTACTGTGGCAAATATGTGTGCTGAGAACACAGATAGTCATATGTCAACTGGCCACATGCTGTTTACACTTTGCGAGGATATGAAATACAATTACATCTTTTCTCTTTCTTGTGTTGCGATGCGATGAGACGATCGATACCGCTCTAATATTTGTCCTAAATGCGTCTGTAGTTTGGTTCTAGCTTATCAAAACATGCAGGGCTGCAACAGATGTTTACTTTCATTATGTCATTATTAGTTATTTCTGTTTGGATTAAAACATGAAAAACACGTCTTCAGATTGCTTTAGATTTTGTCCAACCAACATACAAAACCTAGAGATATACATTTTAGCCCATGGGGCTTCAATCCTATAATAAAAGCTTCCTTAGTAGGTAGTTGTCATGGAAATATTTCTATTTCTTTGGGCTTCCTATCCATGAGCTCTTCATATTGGCATCCACGTTGTGTTATAGGAAGACAGAGCGTCCCTGGTGTCGGGATGATGTGGATGTGTGGTTTCTGTTGTGTCTGCTCGGGGAAAGCAATGGGAAATGTCTTTCTGCTCCATTAAGCAGAGGTCACCAGGTTTCTAAGCTCTCACTGCTCCATCATTGTGGCTTTCCTGCTAGATGAAAGGTGCTTTGAAGGTCCCCCATCACACATATACATGTGTCAGGTAAACCACCAGTAACTGAGGGTTTAGTGTGGAGATGTCTTTCCTGAAAACACGGAAACTGAACCTCATACTCTCACTGTTCTGTAAGAGAAACACTTAATGTGCCCGAGAGCAAAACGCTAAAGACTGAATATTGAAATAAAGTCTAAATCTAAGCACTAAGTCCAGCAAAACAAAATTGAATGTGCTGCCTGAATGCTGTTTCAAGTACCCATCCTGTCTATTAGTGCACCCATCCAAACAAAAATTGACTGTGTGTAGAGGAGGTGTCAGGTTTACAACCAATTGTGCATTATTCCCCCAAACTCCGTCAGCAAATTGTGATTTAACAACTGGCAGTGTCTGTTATCAGCTTGAAGCCCACACTGTGTAAAACTGCCTCAAGGTGCTGCATTGCCAGGCTTTGACGGAGGAGCTGACGACGGCTCTGATTATTACTGTGAGCCTAATGTTGTCTGATAAGGCCGTGTGTGTAATTAAGCTGTTTCCGTGGCATGTTATCTGAAGCTAGGTGAGGCTCGGCTGCCTGGAGAGATGGAGCTGTTAGTCGATGAGGAGGAGGACTCCAGTCTCCTGTCTGTGGCTTTTCAAGCTTCATATCTTTCCCTCTCTTTCTTTCCCTCCTAATCTGCTACGTAATTTTTTTTTGCTGATGCATCTGCAGGTGGGAAGATGCTGTGGCTTCATCCTTCACCTCTTACACTCACCTCAAACTTTCCGCTCCTCCCCTCTCTGAAATGTAATTCTTTGCATAGCTTGTATAGAGGCCTGTTTCTTCATCTTTCATCTGTCTGTCTTTTTCTTCTCTCTGGCAAGGCAAATAAATTATCTTTGTCTTTCCCCTCTAGCTTTTTTCCTCTTTGTGTCTCTACTCCTTCCATCTCTGTTTTGCTCGGTTGCTCCGGAGCCCCGTCGGGCGTCAGGAGCTCTAAGATCCCTCCTGGCCAAACACTGCACCCCCTGCTGCTCTTTCCATTGAGAATAACAGGGCGACGCGAGGGCGCTCTGCTATTCAGATCAGTGTCGGGGAAAATGAAGTATTATCTCCCCACCCGCTCCCCACCCTTCTCCTCCCCCTGGCCCCGTAGGCAGGTTCCCCCGCTCGACTGGGATCCGCCGATGACGCCATGCTACTCTCCAAGGAGTCTGAAATCTGGGGGCCGGAGCTCTTAGCGAGTGCACGGGAAGGAGCAAAAACCCTGAAGGGGAGCTTAGGTGGGTGGGGGTGGTTTCTGGAGATTTTGTGTGCGTGCGTATGGGTCGGGGGGTGCTGTGTAAGTATTGCTCAGTGAAGCTATAGATTACCGTCTCTGTCAGCTGCGATGGCCACCGCTGATGAGCTCCTGCACGGTATCATTTCGTATCGATTAGGCCACTGCGACGCAAACACGCACACACAAACACACAAAGGCTGCTGGCGAGATGGCCACTGCCTAGGGATACTGGTCATTTAGCTGTCACCTCAAAGTGATGGCTTGGCCCGGCTCACCAGATCAATGAGGGACATAGGCCCTACAACACACTATGGCAGAAGACACACACGTACATAGACATGCACACATGTGGGCACCTACACACTACGTGTAACACGGCTCTCTGAATTAAATGCCTGCCCAAACTTTTCTTTAGATAAAAGTGCCAAGTGTGTTTGTGGAATTACAAACAGCCGTAAACAAAGTCAGTAAAGTAAAACCATGTCGTAAAAATGAAATCACCAAAGTACGGGAATAAAAAGGAGAAGACAATTAGGTTACCTGGTTCATTGCAGGCTAGATTCTCCTGTCGATGTGAGAACCGGTGTGATTGTTGTGCAGCCTTACCTGTAAAACTATGATTCATTTCTCTGGAGGATTTTAATCAGAGCTGGTATTGCAGTGGTATTGCATTCACACCGTGTGAATTAAAGCAAGGCCCTCTTATTTTCTGTGACCAATGACGTTGCGCGATTTAAATAAAAGCGTGCAACAAGCAATAAACAGACTGTCAGCTGAATGTGAAACAACAAAAGAAAAGAAGCAAAGCTGCAGAGGAGCTGGTGTTAATTCATCCATGACAGGACTGTTACTCACTTTTAAAATGAGTAATCAAACTTCTGCTGGATATGAAAAATGGTCGAACCAAGTAATCAAAATGTCATGTTGGTGCTGAAAAGGAATTTTTTTTCCAATTTGTGGAAGATGACGATGACAATCAAAAGCACATTTTGGGCAAACACTGTTTTTCTCTTTTGAAAGCATCAAAAGACAACACCACAAATATATACAGCCACCTAAAGTGCCACTGCAAAATACAATATGAGAAAGTTAACAAGTATAAAAAACATGAAGACAAAAACACTGTGTCAATGTGAATCAGTGAGATCTAGAAGGCCTTCGCTTGGACAAAGTCAGATTTAGATTTAGTCAGATTTCCTCATTTCCAGTCCTTATGATAATTTAAGATAAAATAAAAGATAAAAATAAAAATTCCCCAAAATGTCAAACTGTTACTTTAACAAATCCCCTTACAAATTACTTTCAAAAGACCACTGTCATAAAGTCCTTTACCAAGACACTGTAATATTTATTCTATATCTGTGACTTTACACAAAATAATAACAATAATAATAAAACATCAGTATTGTTCTACTGTGCTTTAAAAAGTATATCGATAATCTAAATCTCTATTCTAAGCAAAAGCCAGACTCATGCAACCCTGCAAGGATGGTGCTACAGGGAATCATGGGTCATATCTGAAAAGATGTGACAGAACCCCCCCCGAAACCTCAGTGCACTCAACAATAGTGCTGCATCACCCCCTCCAGCTCAGGGCCCCCTTATAGTTCTGCCCTTTTCAACCCTGCTAGCATCAGCTCTGGATATTATTCATAGCACCTTGTCTCTGTCACGGCATCTGTAAAAACTAAACACGATCATCCTAAAATTAATGAGCCGTATCCACCCCATTACATTTATCTGTTTAGTGGTGTTTTGGGCCTTCCTTTAGGGCATTATGCATGCTCTTCTGTTCATATTTATAACCCAGGCTTTTTATTAGCGGCGTAGCGGGGTGCTAACAGTTGGGAGGCAGCCTGTGCTTTGATGGTGATGGCAGGCGGCTCGGCGCAGGCCAAATGTGAAGGGAGGTGACGTGGCGAGAGGATCAGCTGCCAGGCCAAGGGCCCCGTGGAGGAGGGGAGGAGAGGGTGAGACGGAGAGGAGAAGTGAGGAGAGGATCGGGGAGAGAGAGAGTGAGAGAGAGAGAGAGAGAGAGAGAGACTGTTTTACTTTTTACTTGAAAGTCAGAGAATGAAGAGTAGAAGCGAATGAATCAGGACTGGTTCACAGCTCTCAGCCTGTTTGACTTTGCAGGAAGCGTGTCTTATGATCAGCGGATATTTGTCACACCTGCTGTATTTTAAGCCTCACTAACCTGAGGTGTGTTCTGCATGCATGATTCAGTGTGTGTGTTTGCGCATGAGCTCGTTTTTGTGTCTGTGGAGAAAAACGAACAGAAAGTGCATTTGTCTGTGGGTCACTTTTCCATTTTTATTGGCTTTTTAAGCATTTTATTGTTAAAATATTTATGTGCTTCTACTGGGGTAAAAGGCACATAGAGGGCAGGGAGTACAGAGGACAAGATTAAAGTGATTTGACCTCAGCTGAAAAACTGTGACCTGACCCTAACCCTACTCTTTTTTTCTCTGGCTGAGTTTATGGTTTTGCCATGTTTTAATGTACAGAAGTGCTTTTCTATCAATCATTTTCAAAGTGATTCTTCTACAAAGAAGATGCATATTTATGTATGAGCAGGGAAATGTTCCTCATGCACATTACCCTATTTAAAATATTTAAATGATGAATGGACTATGAATGGAGTCACCTTGGCAGATTTTCTCATTATTTGAATGATCTTTCCTTGTTGTAGAGCTGTTATTTGCATTGTCTTTATCAAGGTGCAGCCAAACCACTCAAATGCATGTATTTTTTTAATATGCTTGACAGCTGACACATCCTGAACCTGCAGCTGAAAACCAACCGTAATGTTAGGAGTTCAGGCAGCTTTTCTGATACTTGAATGATGAACTCAAAGAAAAAAAAAGTCAGCATTTGTAGGCTGTCGGTTTCAGGGTCCTGTTACTGTGCATGCTGGCTCACTGTCACTCTGTCATGGCTTACTGGAACGGGTCCAGAAGAGCACTCCTTCAGCTGATGATGACTTACTGTCTTGCTCAGGAGAGTTTGACTATGTGCAAGCTTGAATCTGAGTTGGAGGACATCCCCATGTCACCCCACCACCCTCTGCCACCAAAGCAATTCTCTAAGGTTTGGGGGTGGAGGTGGGGATTCTGGAACAGCCTTTGGCTTGTCTCAGCTTATCCTGGGTCCTGTGAAGGAATCATCCCAGAAGCCTTTTAGGAAATGGACCCCGGCTTTGTGCAGAGCTGGTTCATGCTGGCTCTCCAGATCGGCGTTTGTCCAAACAGAGTTTGGACCGCTCGCGCTCCTTTATCTTGGCTATTGTGCAGTGCTTTTTGGCTCTTGATTCCTTGCCTACACAAACACAGATGCAAGTTGCACGTTCACTTTAGCCCACAAGACCAGCAAATAGATGTGTTTATGCGTGTGCGTAGGTGTTCACACTAACACACACACACAAGAGCTGCATAATTACACACACAGAGTAGCATAATTATTCTACTCACACATACACGTGCACTTGCAAAATTATGTGTACACACATGCACAAACTAGCATAATTACATGCAGCCACATAGAGTACATACACCCACACTACTCTACACACACAGGAACTGCTGATCAACTGCATGACCTTCTCTCTAACAATGTTAATGTCACCACCTGGGGGAGGAGGGGGGAGGAAGGAAAGGGGGGAAGGGCCTTGATGGAGTGATGGGAGGAAAGAAGGATGGAGAGAAAGAGTGCACGATAAGCTTGTCACACCTGCCAGCCCCTCACCTGCAGCCTCTTTCATCCGTCTTACTTTGTCAAACATCCCATATTCTGTATGCACACACATGTACAGTATGATTGTATGTACGCACACACACTCCACGTCATGCCATGTCGCAGCTGACATCTGGGCACATCCTAGTGCATCACCGTGGGTCGTAACCTAACATTTAGTGTGCATGAACCTTTTTCTGTGTGTGTGTGTGTGTGTGTACGAGGCCCGTGGTTTGCCCGCTGACAGGATCCTGTTACGCCAAATGTCACACTTCCAAAAAGGATTCACCCCCTACGGAGAAAATGAAGTCGAGACCTTCCTTCGCTCTGTCTCCCTCTCCTCTCTCCTCTCCAGCCTCCTTCACCTTGTCCCTCCATCACGCTCCTCCTCCTTCTACTTCACCTTCCACTCAGCCCCCCTCTCACTTATCCGTTTCTATCCTCTTTTCCGCTCCCTTGAACTATCTCTACCTCACACACACACACTCCCCTTGGTTTGCAGTTCTCAGCGTTTTGCTGAATAAAGTCCCCTTTAACTGACTGGTTTTGGTGGATAATTAGTCCTCACCTTGGGAGAGGAGGAGACCACAGTAAGAAAAAGAGGAAAAAATAAGGTGGAGAAAAAAAGAGTGATTTTGGGGAATCAATAGCGGGTGAGGCAGAAGGAGGAGGGTAATGGCAAAAATGAGCGAGAGCAATGGGGGTGCGAGAGACTGTGAAAAGAGCAGCTTTGGGGTTTTTTTTCAGTACCTTATGGGGCAGTGCATGCTATTCCCTTCATCATGTCTCGACGCCTTCAATATTTAATTGTGCTCTGAAAGAAAGAATTAAAAAAAAAAAAAAGCCTCTCATTTAATTCATGATTCACTGTCCGGAGCCGTCAAGGAAACAGTGGAGACCTCTTAGATAGTGCATGAAAGAAGTTATTTTTTAAAGCCATCACAGGAAAAAAAAAAGGGGAAAAAAGCATGTAGGCGTGCAGTGGAGGGAGGTGGTGCAACACATTATCTTCTCACTGTAGATGTGGTCTCGAGCTTTTTAATTTGATGTCAGTATGCAAATACAGTCAAAAAACAACTCCAAATCCCTTTTTATTCCTGGAAGAAGACGACGACTTTGAGGAGAAATCACACTCCCTTAGCAACAGACCCCACCCCCCTCCCAAAAAGAAAAAAAAAATGCACGGTTTTAATTTTAGAAGGTGCAAACAAGGGAAGGGGGGGTGTTGTAAGATTGTAAATGTCTCTGATGTGTTCAGTCTGTACAACCTTATTCCTGATAATGGAACTAGCTACTCTGTCTGTCAGAGCCTATTTACACACAAATGAAGTGGCGAGTAGCACGCGCCCAGTGGAGCTGCTAGCCTCCATCTCAGCTGTCACAACGGGTTAGTGGCTACAAGCGCAACACAACGATCCCTGGGATCAAACTGGTGTCGTCCATTCAAACATAATAGCTTCATCCTTGGACATGGAGCGTCTCTTTCCCTCGCTGGCTCTCCTTTTAGACCCTTCCCAGCTTGTTGCAAAGTAATAGACTTCTCAGGATGCCAGTTCACACAAATCGGGGATGCAGTCTTTTATTTGCCCTCCGCGGGGAGAGGTGTTTGGAGTAATAGGGATGAAGCAAACCATAACTACAGCTGAATAAATCTTCCTATCTCGGCTCAGTGGAAGCCGGTGCACACATGGCTTGTCAAAGCTCTATAAAATGTTGTTTGATAGGAGTTGTGTGCAGTTTAGGGCTTCTCCTCTTGCTATCCACTCGCCTCGCTTTCGTTCCACGCTACAGCGGTTGCAATCAATCAGTGTGTAATCAGCCGTCTTGCTGGAGCTGCCAGGTAATCCTGGCTGTCTTGCAGACTATCTGCGCCTGTGTGCATGTGACAGCTGGCAGAGCTGCTAAGTTGCCTGCCTGGGTGAGTGGATGGCACCATGCAGATTTTCTCTCCACAGCGCGTAAAGGCATAT
Source organism: Toxotes jaculatrix (assembly GCF_017976425.1). Lineage (NCBI taxonomy): Eukaryota > Metazoa > Chordata > Actinopteri > Toxotidae > Toxotes > Toxotes jaculatrix. Next base: position 6,475,848 of record NC_054417.1, read on the forward strand.
CAGATGATCTGATGGCTGTTGAAACGGTCAAGTGGGATTTAAGAGTGAGGATGTGCATTTTCTTTACAGTGCAGTTGCCCAAATGCGTGAACTTGGCTGAGCTGAATCTCAATTGAGTCTTTTCTCCTGCTTTCTCTCTTATAGACCTGCCTAGAATTGGAACGCTATCTGCAGACGGAGCCCAAGCGTCTGTCTGAACTCTTTGACCAAGACCTGGATGGCCTCCTAACTCCGGCCTATCTAAAGGAGGATGGCGAGGAAGAGCTGACAGAATCTCTGCTCCCCAGCCTGCCCAGCCTCCCTGAGCCCCCGACCCCACCTCCAGTGATCCTCTGCCCGACAAGGAAGAACGTCCCCTCCACTGGTGCAATGAAAAGGGACCTCAAACCCAAAAACCAGGGGCTAGAAAACGGAGAAGGGATGGAGGGAGTCCATCAGGCCCAACTGAGCGCCGTCACCTCCCTGACACCCCCGTCATCACCAGAACTGGGCCGTCACCTCGTCAAACCCAACCAGACGCTGACGGCCTCAGCTGATGGGACGCTCACCCTGAAGCTGGTGGCCAGGAAGGTGGGGCTTAGTGCGGCCCGGTTGGTGGCGGGGCATGCCCTCCCTGTACGAATGAAGGACGAAGATGAGGGGGCTGCATGTGTGATTGGGGTTGGGGAGCTACCAGAGAACAAGAAGAGGATTCACCGTTGCCAGTTCAATGGCTGCAGGAAGGTGTACACCAAGAGCTCCCACCTAAAGGCTCATCAGAGGACACACACGGGTGAGTATTTGTCAAAAGCCTGAAGAAATTTGCAAACAAATAGATTATTGACTATTTTCTAGAAGTAATTGGGTCAGTAATTGTTTTGTTTGAAGAGGAAGTGGTTCAGCTATTTTGGTTTTGCAAGCAAAAATCAGTCAGAATGCCCTTTTCATTCTCATGCCTCAGTTTGCATTTTCAGCACAGGTGAAAAAAAAAATGCACAGGCCTCTTCGATGTGCAAAAGTCATTTAGCTTCAGGACTGGTGTGATATAGTTGTTTGGAATTGCCCACACAGCTCAAAGTAATTTAAGTAACATTTATTTGTGTGAATGTGTATGCTTGTAAATGGATAGGAATTGTATAGACACATATTGTTATGTGATCTAAATATAGTTAGTGAATATGAGCATATTAGTTGGTTCACGCTTCAGGTGTAATGTCAGTAAGTGGCTCAAAGAGACTTTCATCACAGCAGCTCTGAGGACACCTTTCTCACCAGAGGCAGCTACTTGACACACCTGCTGCTAATGAAACTGATTGACACTCATTGTTGGTGACAGGTTAAAAAGACTCAATCCTGCAGCTAAATGACTGTTGCACAGTGAAGCGGGTACAGCTACAATGTCCGTACTGAGCATAGAAACTGAAACTGAGACTGAAAGAGCTGGTTTGGTGTGCAGATTCTTTCTCTGCTTGCTGGACTTTGACTAGAGTTAGACTAGAGTTTGGGGTTTTTTGTTTGTTTTTTGTTTTTTTTTTACCTTTGATGTTTTTTCTTATTCCAATTTTCTTCTGCCAGTGTTTTTCTCAAAGTCTCAGCAACTGAATCAGACATTCATACCATGGGGGACAGTTTGCTTATGGATTATTCTTTTGGTCTATGATGGGAAATAAACTGTGTAAGCATTTTTCTGTAAGAGAGATATAAAATGTGGGCTGTTTTCAGAGTAGCCTGATATCAGCTTTTTTATCTCTCTCTGTGGTCTATATGAGCGCTACATAACCACCCATCCATTCAGTCATCCATTTATTCACACATCCTTCCAGCTGGTCAGGTTTCTGAGTTCCTAGATAACCTGACTTGAGATAATTGAGGGAAATCCACCTGCTTCACATTTGTGGAACACGTACAAAATGCACCAAGTGATAAGAAATGTTAAAAGGAGCAGCTCTGTAATCATGGAACAGACTTAAACCCTGGTCCCCTCTGTGCCGTATGGAAATATCACTGTGTAAGATAAAAATGTGATGATTTAAGAAAACCCACCTCTCTTATCCCACTCTTTCTACCAAATACATCTCTGTGCCAAACCAGGACAGGTCCTCCTTGTCAAGGTTCTTCTCGAGAAGGAAAGGGGGGAGGGTTCAGGAGCTATAACTCTCCTGCTCTTCCATCTCAATCCCAAACCACTCAGACCCCTGTCGGGGAGCTGTCCTCCGTCTGAGTAACTGCACAGTGATGGATGGATTGACCTGGATAGGCCGCCATTTCCCCGATTTATTTCAGGCCCTCCCGTCCTCTATGTGTTCTATAAGTCTAGGTCAGTGGTTCTCAAACTGAGGGTGTCTGATTTTGCAGAGGTGGTAATAAGATCATTTTAAGACAATGGAAATATGTTTCAAATATGAGAGTGCATTATAATTTAATAGAGGCAGATCATGAGAGATAACCATCAGAGTGTCTATATTTACTGTTTTTAATTAGCAGGTTTAGGGTTCAGCAACCTTTTGCCTACAGTTTGTTTTCACAACAAACATGTTTGCAGTGTTTATTTAAAGTCTTGAACGTTTCCTCTTTTGGTTTGTTTAGGAAGGTGAGAACAATGTCTTTTAAACAATGGTGGAAATAAGTGGGCTGAATGTCTCTACCCTCCCCCCCCCCCCCCCCCCCCCACCCCCCCCCCACCCCCAACAGAGGCATCCAGGGGTATAATGAGATGAATATTGACACCTGATAGGCAGCTATGGCTCATGCCTGAAAAGCCTGGAATAACAAATTAAATGTGTGGTGGACTGCCATCTGGACTGATGCTAATATATAGCTGTATCTTTACATGTTTTAACTGATGGAGGTACAGCAAACAGCGTCCATCATGCTAAATGAAGTTACAGTGACAGAAATTAGATTTGCTTGCTCCCCACCATCTAAACCCCTCCAGTGTTTGGTTGACAGATCACCGAAGCTGTCCAACAAAGATGCTACATGTGACTTGTTTACTAGCGCAGGCTCGCTTGTATTTTGAGGGGTGTGAATTTGAAGAAAGTCAACTTGTCAACTTCTGCATGTTAAGGATGATGAAAACACGCATACGTGTGATCACACCCTCGGTGGTGCACACCACAGGTTTAGGTGTCAGACTGACTGGAACAAAGGGCACAGACACGCGATCACTGATTTGCCCAGCGTGGTATGCCTTGATTCTTTTTTTTTTTTTTTTTTTTAAATATATATATTATTTTTTAATTCAACTTATCAATTAACAGTCATTTTGTCAAATATTAGAAAATCCCAAGTTCTGAGAGCTCAAGATATTGTCCTCATATTGCACAGAAAAAAAATTACACTGCACTGTACAATACATGAATACACTAGCCTAAAAAATTCAGGATGATCCTTGTCAGATCTAAATATCACCTTTGAAATCTACTATAGTTGTAAGGTAATGAGGCATCCTTTCTCTCAGTATCCGGTAACATTTAAATATTGATAGGGTAATGATTTAATGACATATAATGTTACATATAGGACCATAAAGGGCTCATTTCCTTGAGGAACCCTTCCTCCACGAGCTTATAATTGACACTTAAGGTGCTTTGGATAAAAGCATCTTCCCAAAGAACATCTGTGTTGTTATTCAAACCAGGAAGGTGGAATCATAAAGGGGGGGATGTCGACATAAGATGACAAAAGAAAACACAAAAGCTAAAGAAAAAGCAAAGGAAGAGGAGAGACTGACGTGGAGTGAAACAAAGAGTAGACGAAGACAGAAGACAGGAATGGGGGAGGTACAGTAGAGCGACCCTCTTCAGAAAAAGACAGCAGTGCCACGGGCTCCTCCATTCAGTGAGCCATTATCCTGACAAGTTTAAAGATGTCATTACTCAAATCCTCTTTTTCTTAGTTGTTATTTCCATAAATTACCGACGGAGAAAAGGCTACGATTTAATCTGGAATTAGACGGGCTGAGTTGAAATGACAGTGCCCTGTAGAGCTTTTTGTGAATAGGCTTATGGCAGATAAGGAATGGAACAATTAGATTTTGGGCAGGGTGAGGGAACGGGTAAAACACGAGGACTGTTGGGTTATTCTGCCTTCTCTCTCTCCCTCTCCCTCTCTCTTTCCCTGCTTCTCATCCGTCTTGCTCTCTCGCTTTTTCCATGTTTCTAATCTTTCTCCCTCTCTCCCACTTTCGTTGTAAATCACTGTTTTCGTAATATATGTGTGTATGCATGGCTCTCTCTCATGCTCTTATTTTATCGCTCTGTTCTTTTGCCACTCTCTCTAAGGGCTGAATGGTATGAGGAAAATATCTAACTGCAGTTTTTTTCTTACCACTGTTGTGCTGTTTCCTTATTTGTGGTCTTCATAGGATTACAGAGGATCTCTTTTTACCACCCCTAATAACAGAATGTATGTGGGCATCCCTATTCATACGCTTGTATGTACTGACCTTGCCATTTTTTTGCACTGGGGCTGTTTTTCGTTGTTGTGACAACCCGCCTTAGTTCTAATTAAAGGAAATCACACTGCATACAATTAAATTTTAAGCTTCCAACTTTGTGGCAGTACCTTGGGGAAGGCCCTGTCTTGTTTTCCTATGTTTGGTGTGGAAGAACTTAACTGGCCTGCACAGGGTCCTGACCTCAACCCCATGCAACACCTTTAGATTAAACTGGAACACCGACTGCACGTCACCCAGCATCAGTGTTGGACCTTGCTAATGTTCCTGCGGCTGAATGGGAGCAAATCCCTGCAGCCAGGTTCCAAAATCTCATGGAAGGTCTTCTATTAAACATGATTTTAATAATTTCTCCACTAGTTGCCTGGCATTTGCTGTCACCAGCTACTAAAATCCCTGCTACTTGTCCACCCAGTCTCCGGATACATCTCCTAGATTGGCTATCCAGAGAAAGATCCACCACTCCACTTTCAGCCCTACTTGTCCATCATTCTCATGCCTCTCCCTAACATAATTTATTTCCCCATCAGTTCTCCCAACTATCATTTATGTTTCGTAACCCGTTTCTCTTGTCCTCTCCCTCTGAGCTCATCACCAGTGCTAGAGTTGTGGGCAGGAGCCTGTAAAACGTTCTCCAAGAGCTTCTCTAATGACCTCTGAGACCCGGACGCCCTCTTTCAGCTCCAACTAATGGAGGGAATGCAATTAACTTCAGCACTGGCACCTGAGAGGCTGGAGCGAGTGCGTGCATGTGTGTGAGTGTATGGATGTGTGTATATGTGTGTGTGTGTGTGTGAGCATTCGGAAGTAACAGATTACACATAATGGTATTACAGTGACTCAGGAAACACCCAGTTATCAGATTACAGATGAGAAATATGTAATTGCTTATTTCATTACTGCAAAGAAAAAAAAATTTAAAGGGAAAAAGCATTTTGATTGCACATCATTTTTGCCTGAAATGAGTGAATAGTGTCCGCTAATGGGGATCTGATTAAATAGTGCAGAATAAATAATGGTTTTCAACAACAGCACTGTCCAAAACCCTGATTCTTTAAATCAGAAGAAATAATCCACTTAGCGTTATAATCTACATTATATGTTTTACAGGCAAAGTAATCCAAAAGTAACAGAGCATAATCAGATTATGTTGCTGAGTTTGGGCTAATCCCATGGATTAGGTTACTGATTGGCATTTTAAGCTGCCAATCAGTCATATTGTACGTAGCATTGTATTATAAAAGTTCCAGTCCAGAGTGTGTGTGTGTGAATGTGTGACTGTGTGTGTTTTCAGAAGGCGAGTGTGTACCTGCGAGAGGGAGAGGAGAGCGGAGGGGGGATTCTGTTTCTAGGCAACGGAGGGCAGCGTATCGTTGAAGGAGTCGGTAGCTGAGTGGTTATGTACTGCTGCAGGCTCTGGTCTCTTAGTGCCCCTCCTCCCTCCCCTCCTCCTGCACCACCATCACCAGCACCCCTACTACTACCACCACCACCATCAGCACCCCAGCCTTGTCCCTCCCTCCTCCCCTCTTGCCCCATACAGCTCTACAGTCACCGTCGCTAGGCAACTGCCTCCGTGCTCTACCAGCGTGCTCGGTAATTGGCCGGTGGCATGGCGGCGTGCCGTTGCCAGATCCAGCCAGCTGCACTGACTACTGCCTCCTCATGTTTCAGTACACACACACCCCCACCTTCTCAGACACACACACACAAATATACCCCGCCCCCTTGCTCCCGTTGCTATGCAACACAATCAGGCATCCCTGCCTCCCAGGAATCTCATTGGCCAGAGCTGGATGGCCCAGACCTGCTGTTCTGGGTGTTTCTGGGAAGTCAGGCAGTATGAAGGGATGCACGTCCACAATAGGGACATGCATGGATGGTTGGACTGGGCTAATTTCTGGTCTCTAACCTAAAGGGACTTAAACCGCACCTTTTTGATTAACACAAAAATGTTTACTGAACAGGGTTTACCCCATATAAACAATATTTTATCTGACATAAAATCTTTTAGTGTCAAATGGATGTAAGTGATCCTAAAAATCATGAGCTTAAAGGGGGAAACAAGTCAAAATGAATCAAAACTTATTAAGAGTTATCAGTTACTGCCATTGTTAGTGTTTTCTTTTTCATTATTGCTGAGTGGAGGTTGTTATTTTCTCACTTTATCACCTCATCACAGCTGTAACCTAATGCACCTCTGTTTCTCACCACCAAACCTTACATGATTCCTGCTAATAGAGTGCTCTGTAACACTGCTGCTCTGTAGTGTATTTGATTGAAAATGCCTGAGCAGGTCACATGTTGAGAGATTTGTGTTTTCTGATCTCATTTTTTCAGCTTTGCATTTTAGAACATGAAACTGCAGTTCATGTTTGTGGCATTTGACACTCTGAAAACACAGAAATGTACCTTTAATTGGAACACAGAAATACTGTATACGCTATTGATTTTTTTTTTTTTTTTTTTTAACTTCTGCCACATGAACAAATCTACACACAATCAGTAGATTTCCACAACAGCTGGTGCAGATAATGACACCAAACCACTACTGTCTTTCTCCAAGCACTCTTCTCAGTCTTCACTGTTCTCACAGAGCAGTTGATCCATTGATTGTGCCTCTTTTGATAATCACATTCAACAAATTAAGCCAGTTTTTGTGTCGAAGCCACTCAAGCAGAGCTGGTCAGTGTGTCAGTGTGTCTGCATTCAACCACGAGCCAGCGGTCCAGATGGGATGTGACTGATGCAGGTGACATCTTCGGAGCTGGACGCAGCTGGCAGATTGTGGCTTCGTTGCCATTATGCCGTGTGACTGGCCTAATTATCACTACCCCCTCCCCTGCCGGCATATCTGCAGCCTCCTCTGCCTTAATCCACTTCTGCAGCACTTCTCTCCTACTCCACGTTTCCCACTCTACCCTCCACTCATCTTCTGCACGTTCAGCAAGATTGGAGACCAGTGGGAGCCTCGCCATCTCGCTGTTGAACATTTCCTTGCTCTCTTTCTAACCCCTAAAAAAAGTAGGGGGAAAGTTAAGGGGGGCACAGGGATATCTTTCAGTGAAATACCAGGGGTTTTTGCATGACCACAGAAGACAAATAGGCGTGTGATTGGTAGATGAGCGATGAAACAGGTGCTTATGCAATTTTTTTTGTTTTATTTGTTGTTGTTTTCATTCCTCAGGTGAGAAACCGTACAAATGCTCGTGGGAGGGCTGCGAGTGGCGATTCGCCCGGAGTGACGAGCTGACGAGGCACTACCGCAAACACACTGGCGCCAAGCCTTTTAAGTGCAACCACTGTGACAGGTCTGTCAAAACACAACTCTCACTCCTTTCCTCTCCCTTATATGTTTTTCCTCTATTTTCCAAGGGTTATTTGAAGTACTTCCACTTGCACAGCAGGCTCTGTTTTCCCATTGTGTTTTGTACACAGTTTGGTTTGGTAAAGAAGTGCAACAAGATGCTGGTAACACACCCAAATGTGTTTGGTACTGACCCAGTTTGAAAGAGTGCTGGCAGGATTACTAATTTGTGCTCCTCTGCAACACACGTACAGCCCAACCTGCTCAGCCTTTCAATGGGAATCCAAAGAGTGCTCAGTCTGCTCTACACCCACATTAGGCCCTGTGCAGAATATTAAGAGTGGATCTTCTCTCTTCGTGATTTGAAGGTTGCTTTCACAGGGTTTTTTCCATCATTACTAAACTGTGATATAAAACAGTAAACTGTGAAACTTGATCAGAAGCCTTTTAGAAAGTATTACTCAGTAGTAAATCATACCAGTTTTTGGTGTGTTGGATGTTTTAGAAGAAAAACGTATTTGGTGAATTTCTGAAACCACCGTGACCCAAAATACAGGTGTGTGTGTTGGTGTAAATAAAGCCTCAGGCTGGCCCAGTGATCAGTGACTATCCTGTAAACCGGATGATTCCAGGTCTGATCCCTGTGACCTGAGCACCAGTGTCCTTGAGCAGCACAAACCGACCAGCAGAGCTTTTTGCCACACACAAATAACGTGTGGGTTTAACAAATAGATTTTCTTTAAATTGCCAGCTGTCCTCTGTTTGTCTTTCTCACGTTTCTTGACACTTTATGTTTAGCATCCTACAAATCAGAAAAGACCCTGCTAATGTCAACCAGAGGCGTGCAGGTGCATGGCTTTGTGACTTTGAAAAGCTGACTCTACCTCAGCCTCTTAATTAGTCGCCCTGGCTTCTGTTTAATTATGAAGCACAGCAAAACGTTAATTTGCCAGACTGCTTAAACGTGGCCCCGGTGACGAAATCATCAAGCATTCAGAGGCCGTCATTCATTATGAAACGATCTGCAAGACACAAAAATGTTTTCTTCTTTTTTAATTACATTCTTCTGTCTGTGATCTGTCCTTCACTGACACCTCTGGGATCTCTGAGCAATATTGTCTACAGGAGCCATAGTATTTAAGGCAAAGGACCCCAGGTGAAAATTTGGATGAAAAGGTCATTTTGAAGGTACTGCACTGCAAATTTATAGTTTTATAAAACAGTAGTATATTTCCCATTTGTATTCCCGCTGCAATAAGTAATCTCAGTAAACAGAAACACTGCAGTGGCCATATTCTCAAAAAGATAAAGTATCTGAATGTGGTTGTCTCTGTTCGTTCTTTTTTTTTTTTTTTTTTTTAATTTGCTGTATAAATATAGCTGTCAAAAATAACTTCAAATTCATTTGTAAATTACACACAGCAGTATTAAGAGATGCATCCAGTGTCCAAAACTGTTTTACACAACACACTGCATGTGTGTGCGTGTGCAGCCTGTTTCACAGCCAGAGAATAACTCACAATACAGAATATGTGACCTCTTGAATCATGTATAAGTTCATTATGGAAGGACAAAAAGAAATCCCTCTTCACCTGGGGTACTTTGCCTTAATGTGCATGAAGGAGTGTGTGTCCTGGTCATCAGTGCATATGAGTGAATGTGTGTGTGTGTGTGTGTGTGTGGGGGGGGGGGGGGGGGGGGGGGGGGGGTGAGAGAGAGCAGAGGGCCAGGCTGTGTCAACTTAATCAGGTCTCAGCTGGACAGACTGTAAATACAGTATCCCTCCCTTCCCCTCCTCCCCAATTTCCCACCTCCCCCCACCACCAGACACCACCCCCCCCCTCCCCCTGCAGGCACATCCCTAATTTGGGCCCACCTCTGTCATGTGTCACAAGGCGCCCAACCCCTCCAGCCCAGCACACACAAAAACACACACATACACCCTGCTGAGATGAAGGAAGAGGGGAAACAGGGGAGACAGAGAAGACGGGGTGAAAGATTGAGGATGGGGGGAATGGGGAGAGTTGGTGGGGGGGCAGACCCACGGTGTGCCAGCTGGTGTCGTGCCCCCGAGTCGTGACTCATACTTTACCATCTGTCTCACTCAGCACACACACATTTGCACACTCACACACAAACATGTGTTTGTTTGCATGCACTCGCTCGTGTATACAAAAAAAAGAGGAACACATACACGCAGATACACATGCACACACATACGCAGGTGTGACAGTAAGACAGATGAGTGGTGGCTCATCACAGTGTAACTCCCCCTCTTGGCCAAATACTGATTCATCCAGACATCTTAGACAGTTGTTTCTGTCTCAGCGGAAAGAGCCAATCTGAAACTGGTGTCAAAAAAATCAACAGTTGCAGAACTGCATGAGGGAGACTGACTCTCTAACTGGGCTTTTATGTTTAAATGCTTTTACCCGAGTGGATTAAGGCATTTTAGTAAAATGTTATTTCAGCTGATGATTGATTACTAGTTTGCTTGTTGTAAGGAGTATTAGCAAAATGTGTCATTAAAAAATAAAAATGACAATTTTAGTTTCATTCTACGATTTGGTCACTAATGTAAAACGGTGCTGGGAGGTCTGCATTACATGATATCATGGGACAACAGCCCTGTGAGCCTAAGACTTCTCATTTCAGACACATTTCCTGACCTTCTGTCAGTAAATTTAAAAGAGCTTTCAGAAGATGGAGCAATTTGGGAGCAGTTGTTTCTTTTTTCTCTCAGCAAACTCTAAAACAATCTCAAATATTTCTTTAACACACTAATCACTAGAACATGCAGCTTCCAATTACCTAAAAGAAAGCAACAATTTGCACAGCACTCCTCTTGGGAATGGAGTTGTAATATTAGTTCAGCAGGCATGCAACAGAAACACTGTTGATCTGGTAATGATGATGAAAAAGTAGGTCTCATATAATGGCTGCATCTGTATGTAAGCATGCACGGAATAAACAACACACCAGCTGAAAGCATACATTATGTCAATTTGTGGCAATCAGGTTGAAGTAATCAAACATTTTAAAACCCTCCTGTAAAAAATGGGCCAGTGTACTTCCAGAGCATTTTCATTTTTCACCGTGCAGCTACGCCCCACCAATTCTGCAAGCCGGTTTTCAGATGAGAGGCTTCGATTCATCTAATTTAACTATCGTTTTACAGCACATGTTTTGCATGCTGCTTTTTTTTTTCCTTTTTTTTCTTCCCCCTCCCTCCACAGTGTTTCAACAGACCCATCTGTGGGCTCTCTAGTTATTCATGGCGCAGCTGAAGTCATTAGGAGTGCTGCTGAAAATGCTGATTATGAATTAGTTACACATATACTAATTGCATGTGCATTAGTGGCTCAGCACTCACTAGCTAACAGCAACATTTAGCTCAATCGACAAAACAAACTTCTTTCCCCTGCATTGCTAACAAGCTGTTCTCTGTTCCTCTCTCTTTGGTTGCAGGTGTTTCTCGCGGTCGGATCACTTGGCGCTACACATGAAGAGGCACATCTGAGGAATCTGAGAGAGGTCAGCGGGAGTGGAAGAGAGGGGAAGAGGATGGAGGCGGAGTGGAAGAAAAAGCAGAGAAATAACACCATAGATGTGAGAGAGAGAGAGAGAGAGAGAGAGAGAGAGAGGAAGAGACAGTGGGATGGACTCAAAAGACACCAGATTTGGCCATTCTGGGCTGGAGGGAGAAGCACCACACAGGGACGCTGACTACAGACAGAAACACAAGCAGCCAGACAGACGGATCCTAAGTGGCTCTTTAAATCTGTGCTCAACCATTTGGTCCATGATTCTATGACATGATGACACGTCATCACCTCGCACGTTTCCCGGCGTTGTCGCGTGGACAATACAGACGCTCCATCCCACGCTTCGTATGTGTCTCAGAGGGGATGTCACATGATGAATGGTGGACCACGTGCCTGTAGTCGGCAGCTCTTTGTTTTAATCGTCCTTGCAGTCTTTGCAATCGTCCCTCAGCCGAAACGCTTCCAAAATATCAGCCCTGGTCATGCAGCAGTGCTCCACATGCCAGCGAGTGCACCAACGCCAAACTGGACCCGTTGTACAGTAATTTTAGTGTGCTGACTGCAGAACTGCTGTTTGTATATTCAAGATTTCCTCTTCTTAAAGCGTACCTTAAGCTGGGGAGAACGGTTCATTTCCAACAGTAGCTTATAAAAGCATCATCTCACAGGATAAGCAAGCAAGAAAGCTGGCTTTCACTCCTTCAATCTTTCCACAGCCTTTACAATTCGCCAAAGGGTTTATTATCTTATATATGGGACAGATAATAATTTGACAGTTTTTCATCTGACCTCTGTCACATCTGCCAACTGGATCCATTTATAAATCCTTCTGGTTCGATGGCATCGGAGCACTTGTTTGAACAGAGCATTAGATTGGATTTCCCGAAGACTTGAGGATGGGAGTGTGTTGCACTGATGTGCTGTGAAGACTGATTGAGGTCATGCAGGGGGCTGGCTTGCTTTATGAACATCATCCATTGAGGGTTACCCTGGATGAGGCTAACTAATCTACTCTGGGAAAGACTGTTCATCTCCTAGAATGTCAGCTGAAACCGAGCATCTCAAGAGATGCTAGTTGGCTCCTAAGAGTTTTTCTCTCTCTTGGCTCTTACGAGTTGTTGTCAGAAACTGTTGCACAATTGACTCTTTGCAAACTTTTTGTAAAAAAAAAGAAAAGAAAAAATGCCTCACCGTCTTGAACTGGGAGACAATTTGGGACTCATCAAATGCTGGCTTTCACATGCCGACGGAGAGTGGACAGCCAAATGCACAAGTTGAAGCATCTAGCTGACTGTGATAGCACACTGAACACAAACAGGATCACGATGTATGTAAAGGCTATATTGTTTCTAAGAAAAAAAAAATCTCCTATTTGTTCAACAATAACAACTGAAAAAGACCATTTTGAAGAACATATTGGAAATGGATGCAGCCAAAAAAAAAAACAAAACAACAACAACACAAGTGTCTACTGTAGATGCCTGAAATGATCTCTTTGGCCTTTTGAGAGTGATTGGCACCTAACTAGCCACTGGGTCTGAGGAAGGTTTGTCCCGTTCCCACCGCCCATGCAGAACTCTTCCAATTCAGCAGTTCTCAGACTTCATTTTCAAGAAAAGCAGCATTCGACAGCTCTCCTAATCTGGCCCTATGCATATCTAAAAACATACCTTCTGACTTCCTGACCATAAATGCTTGTCTGAATGCAGATTTCTACCCTGCTGAACACAGAGGGACTTGTAGGAGAACACATGACACAAATTCAATCAATTGGGTGGCTCTTCACAGAGCAAATCAATGTGAATGTATCTGTTGTAAGTCTGTACATGTTGCTGGGCCCATGAAAACACTTTAGTGTGGTTGGTAAGATCATACCAGACACCATTTGTGTTGATAGTTTATCTTTTACACATTACAAATGAACAGTTGGACTTAGAATAACTAGTCAGCTAGTAGCTTTAGACATTTTACTGGTCATGAGTGCTGATTTCCAGTGGGTGGCTGAAGTAAGTTAGGGGGCTGAGGGGCAGATCTGCTCAGTCAGCAATGATAACTGCCCCATTAGCTCATGAAACCGCAATGGAGTGAAACCCACATGCACACAGAGACACAAATATGCACTCCCAGAAAACTGGAATTAACCTTTTATCCTTGGTTTTCTGAGTCTTGTCAGACAGAACAAAGATGCATAAAATCCAGCTTTTTGCCACATTACACTACAAGTGTCATGTCTTTAATCCACAAAGGAATATTGGGTAAACATCAGCTCAGCTCAAGTGCACACAAATCAAAAAGGCAGCTTGGACAAAAGTAAATGATCAAGATACAGATGAACTGCTAGGTCAAGGTGTTTATTCTTTATTTTACAAGACTTTTAATACTTCGACACAAAGTGAAGCACACAGGAGTCTGCTTCTTGGCAAGGGATGCACAAAATTGATTTAACTCTGTGTACCAGAGGCGCATTTCAATTTCGGGTATGATTGCAGACCAACTCAAACATATCTTGACATGATCTGTCTGCAGTCTGGAAGTAGACACTATATCAGCTCCTGCTTCGCATTAATAGTGAACACTTCCTTTCTTAATGTGCAAATAAGCCAGGCTCCCTTTTATATTGAACATCTAAGTGACAGGCCTCTACATGCAAAGAGAGGAGGGAGTGACCACAACAGAAACAAACTGAGATAAGTTTTAAGTGCTGGTTTTATTTTCAAGGAGACCAAAAATTCTCATCGTCCATCCTGGTTGCAGACTGTCACTGCTACCAGTCGTTACAGTGACAAACATTTGAGATCTGGTTAGCAGATCTTAAAATATCCAGTTCGGATGGGAATGTCAGAGCAGGTTAGCAGGTTTGTGTTTTCCCTCCTTAGTCCGACTCTCAACGTGGAAGTCAAAATGAAGACTAGCGGTTTAACCTGCGGGTTAAAATTGTATCATCAATGGCAGCTCTACTTGTGTGATTCAGTGTTTCAATGGGACACTCTCCTGTTGAACTGAACTGTTGCGAATGTGTGGGAACATGTGGCTCTGGAGTGTTGTTTTTATGTTTTTGTTCTGTACCAATCATTGACAGCTGAGGATTTTGGGCCGAATGTGTCTTTCATGTTCATTGAGACTTTAAGGAGCCGAGACATGGAAATTTCCCAATTACAGGACAGTTTCAAATTTGGTCTGACTCTTCTCACGACTTGACATAAACAAAATTGTTCTCACGTGTGCAGCCAGAAGCTCAAAAACTGGGATTTCAAATGTGAATGTGTTTTCTGGAAAGGTTGTTTCATGTTGTCTCCGAGGATGCGGTTCAGTTTTGTGTCATCTTAATGAATGATTGTCTATTCTGCTGTGCCTGTGTGTTCTTCGTCTGTTTGTATTTGCACTCTGAATTTTTTGGAAAACTCACTTGCATATCTGATGTTTTCTGTCTGCTTGTACACTACACTTCACACATGACGACCCTGGGTGATGAAACACTGATCACAAAGTCTGTATAGTAGCTGTTTTTAGCACAAATGTACACACTCATGCATACATGTTACATGGATCCACACACGTTGCAGATGAGCAAACATACTTACACAAACTACATGGGCGCAGACACTCCACAGACACGGATTCATACATACAAACGCGTGCACAAAAACATACGAATTCTTACACATATAAATGCACAAGTACATCCTGAATCCACACAGTCAAACACAAACACCTGAACATACTCACAAATACACAGACACTTATTCTCCATTCTCCTTGTGTGTTTTTCACCGTTTTTCATGCCACCTTGTGAGAGTCAGAGATCCAGACTGCAGCTCTTGCTCTCAGCAGAGGGGTGGGGGGGTGTTAGACACGCATTACTATGTGTGACACCGCCTCTGTTTCCACCAGGTCTGAATTTCAAATCAAACGCACCCCCTTTTTCTACCAGCATTCCCTCATCGCTTCTCCCTCCCTCTCTTCCCTCCCTCCCTCCTTCCATTTTCTCAGATATGATCCTTTTCAACTCCTCTGTCCGACTTCCCCCCCTCACCGCCACGTCTCTTCCCCTCCTGTCCTCGACCCCCTTCTCCAGCTTCTTCCTTCGTTGTCTTTCTCCTTTTCTTTCGCTGTACAAAGTGTTTCAGATTTATCATTTGTATATTATGATGTATGGGTACGATAATGTTCTTTATTATGGAAAAATGAGAAAGATTTATTTTTGTTACTGGTTTGTTTCATAATTCTTTTTTAAATTGGTATTGTAATATCTCTATGCAAGGAACTGTTCGGTGAATCGTTTTTATTTAAGAATGTAATTATGTGTAATAAATGGTAGAAGCAGTTTGGCATGGAGTATTCATGGTTCTTGGCTGGTCTGTTAATGGCGGTTTCATCCAGCAACAATATGCACCTAATCATCCATCTTCTCATAGAATATTTTCTGATTTCTTATCGAGTCTCAATCACAGGGCCATTCAGTTTGCTAACAATAAGCGCCCGGAGTACATTCATATACCCTCATGCTTTTATTCTCACTGACCAGAAGCCCTGTTTAACTCCGGGCTGGTTTAGGTTTTGCTGTATTTTCGGACTTAAATCCACAAACCAACAGAGCAAGCGGGCAGGAAAATTAATTTACTCCCTCCTTTTTGTGCCATTTGTGGCAAACCTCCCTCGGATGAATAAAAAAAAAAAAAAAAAAGCCTCTGATTTATCGCTCCTTTTGATCAAACACAGGAAATGGGCCAGAACACCTTCACTTTCTCACGTTGTCTCCCTCCGAGGGAGCTACGGCACGTTAATTACATCTGTTACCAACCAAGGTGATGACTTATCCGCTATTTCTGCCTTTTGACCATGACTAGCTGATAAAAGGGTAATCGAATAACTAATGGATAATTAGGGAGTAATTACTCCCTGGTAAATGGCCCTATGCAGTGTATTAATTCTCCTTGGGTCTGGCAGTGAGAAACTCCCATAAGGTTTTTTGTTTCATTTAATGCTCCCTAATTGAAATAGGCACCCTCATCAAGAAGCTTACATGTATCTGTCGAACTTAATGTTCTTTTATCTGTAATTACAGACAGCCGCATATTATCTACCTTACTACACCTACTGCGTCAGTCCCACAGACACATTATGAAATTGGAAACAATGGAGTCATTTTTCAACAAAGGTCGCACGTCCCATGAGCGCTTCTCGATCATCATTTTCATCTCATGTGATGGAAATAAGGTTGTGTGTGAGTTCACAGCAGAGCTAAATGGGCTTAATGTGTTTAATGTGTTTCCAGAGAAAGTGGCCTCGTTCACATCAACATATATTCATAAAGGTTAACACACACATTCAGAAATGTGAAGTCATGCAGTTTCTTGCTGAATATCGGAAAGACAAATCAGGCCTGATGAGGGCCCTGCTATGGGATCACCAGAGTTATTACAGTCCATCCTGAGAGTGGCATACAATAGTCACCCAAACCACAAATGTCAACCTCATGGTGGTGTTAGAGGAAAATGGAAATCCATCCAATAGTCGCTGAATTATTTTATACTGGACCAAAGCTGTGGACTGACTGACCAAACATAATGATCTCACCATCCTGTGAGCTCTGTATTAGGACATAATCTGATGAGACTGATGAATAATGATGTTGGTTATTTTTTTTCCTAAACCAAGTCAGACCACACAATCAAAGCTGGAAATAAACACATGCATGTTCCACACATTTTCTTCTTTTCTAACATCACTTGACAGCTGGTGAATCTAACAGAATCAATGCACAGGCAGAATGTGGAAAGAGGTGGATTTGTTATCCAGCTAATTACACCGGGGATCCCAAGCAGAATAATCTGAATAATAGAAAAGCCGAGTTGATAAACATGGCTGTTGAATGCTTGGTTTCATGTACTCAGTAACCCTGTCCCCTCTGTTGTTTCCACTCGTCTGCATCAAATGATAACATCTATGTAAATCGTGTAGGACAATAGGATTAAACATCCCATGATGTTATCTTGTTATGATATTCTAAATATGCATGTATTTGGATTTTAGATTTTATTCAAAGTACTTGACCTTAATAAGTGTGTTTACTGTTTATTCTATGCACAAGTGACAGCAAACGTCTTTCTACGAACAGAGATGCTCTTATATTTTGACAACTTCAGATTATTTTTCCTTCACTTTAAAAGCAAAAAATAAATAAGATCCTAAAAGCTGAACTGAAAATGAAACTTTAAAAAGCAAAACTTAACCTGTAATGGTTGCAAAAATTAAGACCACAGGACAGTTTTTTTTTCCAGAATTTTAAAATGTGCCGGCTCATTGTTCAGCGCCCTGCAGGCTTAACAGCTCGCCCTTGAATTGTCTACTGTCTCTGCTCCTCTATTCAACCACCAAAACACCTGAGCACCTTTCAGAAATGTCGTCTTTGTTTCATATACAACCATTTAGCCATAGCTCACGCCATTGAAGGAGGTTATAAATGGTGTGACAGCGCTGAATTGAAGCGACTGTAATGAAAGAAAGACTGATTCTTCAGGCAAGGCAGTGATTCACTTAACCAGCAGAACATAAAGCCCTTTTTTTCTTGTGGTTGTGCAACAGAAGATTTCACCAAGGGAGCTGCCAATGCCTGTGGGTGTCTTGTAGGCGTTTGGCAGCCATATAGGGATGTTATTGTCACATCTGGCAACGTGGAGATGCCAACATACTGGGAAGCAGCTACAAGTTTTAAGCCTCCCTCACAATATCTTATTCCATGCTCAGACCGTCAGTGCCCTCTGCCACTAACTCGGGTGATTACAAGAAATCCTTGCTGTGATTTCATAGAGCCATGAAGCAATTGATCCGCGTGAAGACAAGCTTCAATCTGAAACGCCTAAAAATCTCCTGTTGCAATGCATGTGCAGAGTAACGCTCATCTAAAAGGAGAATGAAGCTTGTCCTACGAGCGGCTGTGAGACACGGATTCTTGGGTGTCATGCCATGAGCAGCCAAGTGCTTAGGTATTTCCAATTATAGGGAATATGTCGAGGTGGCCCTCAGTAATTAAAGCCTAATCATCCTGCTGGATTCAGAGAAGCATCCTCATCAAGCTTTCATTAGTCTCCCTCCTTGTGATGCCCAGCGGCAACCCAACCCCCTTTAGGGATGCTCAGATGGCCTGTCCCCAAACCAAATCTAGTTATTTAGTGGTGTAAGAGCATACCACTAAAAGTTATTTTCCTGTACAGCATATAACAGCATATAAAAAAGAAAATAAACAATTCTCCTTTTGAATCAATCTTTTTTTCTCTGTTATAAGAAAATGAGACATTTAAGACTCAACAACAGAGAAAAATGAGCCACTAAACTGACTTTTACAACGTCTAATTCTCTTATTTTGTGAGAGGAGAATTGAACGGCGCACTGTGGAGATTGCATTGTGTTTATCTCCCTAAAGAAACATTTCCTCAGCTAAATTTGGATCCAGACGGTAGAAGCATTGTTTCTGAGACAAGCGAAATTCAAGGGAGTTCAATTCATGATTTGCCACTGCACAAATCCCTAAATAAAGAAATAAAGAAATAAATAAAAATGCTGCACGGCCCTTGAAACAATAGTGTGCATTTGTCCTATATGTACGAGTGCTCTGTTTTCAAAGTGCTACCTCACTCCAACTGGGGCAGTGTATAATATGTATCTGTACTTGCTTCCCCCTCCAGCCCCTGAATTCTCCTACACTTCAGAGACGAATCTGAGTGAAACTACAGGTTAGATCTTGTGTTTGGAGAGAGAACGAGCACCTGGATAGGCTGGTGGTCTTGTGCTCTGAGAGAGATCAACTACAGCACTGTGTGAGAGCACCTGGCTCTCCTATATGCTCCCTGTTTGACAGGCAGTGCAGACACCTGGAAGCCCAGGGAGAGAGCGCAGTGTAAAAGCCGCTGCTGCTCTACAGGGCCATGCATTATGCAGGAAGCTCTCCCTCTCTCTCCCTCTCTCCCTCTCTCCCTCTGCCCCCTGCTCTGCGGTAAAAATAGATCAACAGACCTGAGCGTTCAGCTCTTTTTTATGCTTCTCACTTTCACTTGGATCTCACCAGGTGCGGCGGCTGTTCGCTCCCGCCTCGCATTTCTTTGCCTGAATGTTTGTGTATCGGTGTGCGAGTAAGTTTAAACACGCACATGTTTGCACACACTTTTGAGAGCGTGTGTGCGTACACGCATGCTGAAGCATGTGTGCATGTCAACCAGGGTTAGTCTGTTTTATCAGTTTGCCGCTGCACTTTTGCTTTTAATAACAGTGGGATGTAAGTCTGGCTGTGGTGTTTCCCACTATTGTGGCAGAAAGGAGGTTATGATTTGATCACACAGGGTCATAGATGGCATGAAGCTGCTAAAATAAAATGCCACAAATTTGATTATTGGCAGGTTTGTTCAAAAAATAATAAATAAGTATGTATTTACCCACACCTTTACTGAAAGGAGCCAAAGTTAAGTTTCCCCAATTTCTTGTATGCTTAACTTCGCATCAGTATAGTGCATGCACATATGTGTAAAGGTCCCCTGTTGCTGAGTTTCAGAGGCTCCCTGAAGACCATTGATCCGTGTGTATGACCACAGAGGTCTCCGACTCCTCCCTGATTGCCATTCCACTGCTAATTAAACAGTCCTGCTTAACGAGTTCACACTGATAACAAGGCAGGAAGGAAAGGTCACCCTATCACGCTCACTTCAACTGGACACCGTCAATAACAAGCTAGCCTGGGAGGACAGGTACACACACACACACACACATGCACACACACACACACAACCAGGTAATCATCCAAAAGATGAAGAGACTGAAAACACATGCTTTTGTATTGAGAGAGACTGATGAACCAGAATGTGCTGCAGCAAAATTGACTTCTTTTGTGTTGACCGGTCTTACAAGCTTTCTGATTTGTTTGAGGTGTCACTCTTGAGAGGCAGAGAGAGCAATGTCGTACTTTTCAGTGGCTGTATTGTATATTTTTGTTTTTTGTGTTTCTCCTTTAATTTTATGCCTTTGAATTGCAGTCATTTGAAACAGCATTTCAACCATGGTGACACACTGAGACTAATGAAATTCATTTAGTGCATTAGCAGCACTTTAAGGGCACTGGTGGTTTCTGCATGTTTCAGCCCATTAACTATAACTTCATATATCCATAACCATTTACACAGCTTACATTATGTTTTTAAAATCCACTTGAATCATGAAAACCAACTTGCAATGACTAGAAATGAACTGAGATGGGCAATCCATCAGTGTTTGTTCCTTCTCCTTTCCTTTTTTTTGTCAGAAGTTACATTTACATTTGCAAAGACTGCTCTGAAATCTGTTTCATACTGAAAGTTTGACCTGGAAATTTTGAGTTAGATGCTTAGAAACACTGGGAAACTACATTTTGGTAGAAATCTAACCCTGTTTCATACAAGCACTCGAATGCACCAAAAAATAACAAAAACATAGATGTTAGAATCAAACTTGCAGACTGCACAAGCTACTTAAGGACTGGCACAATACTGGCAAAATATGTAGGAAACATTCTTGCAAACATCATATATTTATAGGTTGTTTTATCTTGGCGGAAATTAAATTGGACCAGAAATAAATGAAATAAAGAACAGAGCACAGAAAAGGACAGAACTGTACACATTTTGTTGGAATACTTCAGATTGTATGAAAGCATTGTTTAATACACTGGGACCTTTTTCTACATGAAGAAAATGCTTTTGTTGTATTTTTCAACCAAGCCTGTAAATGTCCACAGAGAAACCCCAGGCCAGGCACACAAACACGCGACCTACATATACTATCTGGCCCTCTCATCATTTATCTTACAGCAGCAGAATCAGGATAGATTGGTTCAATTAGACTGGCCTTTAATGTAATCTGTTTAATCCATTTCTATCATCAAAGCAGATACCTACCTCTCTCCTTGGAGAGTGGGATTAGCCCTCTGAGTGCATCTCAGAACGAGCGTCTCGGCTATAAAAACGCAGCCTCAGAGTCACTCAAATCGCCTCGATATTTCGTTCTTTACAACTAGCTGTAGAGAAAACAGTGTATCTCAAGTGAAGTTTTCATGGGTGGAGATTTAAGATCTTCACATCCTGCCAGAGATTGCGAGCACAATGCACAGTGCCACAGTAAAAAGACAAGGAAGGATTTGACTAACCATTATTTTGTCTTTTAAAGGATTACAGAGTTGCTTTCATTTCAGCTGTTTGTAGCTGTTTGTAATTCCCTCACAGAGTTTGTGTAGTTGTTCCCAAGTTGTTATTGGTTAGTTTCATATTAGTGGTTTACCAAATTGTGGTTCACTAACTTGTTTGTGTGGTGCAATCCATTTACAGTTAGTGATATGTAACTCTGCAAATAGTAATGTTATAACCAGGGTAAGTTTGAACTTGAGAACTGCTGCAGCTCACTAAGTAACAAACTCTTTTTTTTTCACGTGAAGGTTTTCATGCTACCTTGTTGAAAGAGTGTGTTTAAGGTCCCCGGGGCCTGTGAAACCTATTCAAAAGCCATGACAAACACCCCCCTCCACTCCCCAAAAAAAAAAAAAAAAAAAAAAAAATTGCATGGCAACAAGACTGTTTTCTAAATTCATGGATTTCATCCGACAGCTGCAATCTGCTTTTGCCTGCTGAGATTTCCGCAGGGAAGTGGGATTTTATACTCAATACCCATCTATCCATCCCCCTACCCGGCAAGTCTCTGTGCTCACACTGTCAGAAGAAAGGGGGGAAAAATCAGTGCGCAGGTTTACAATGGCACACACATATCTATTTTTGGCTTGTATGTATTTTTAAGATGTTCACTGTACACAATCAGAGCATAAAATAACATGTTCTTATATTAAGTTTCATCCCTTTTTCCACCATTCCTGACTCATTACAAACAAATTCTTCCTCAGCCAGTTTAGAAACCCAAAACTGGTTTCATGAAAGAAAATCCAGTTTAAACACAATATTTCCAATATTTCCTACTCCTGCTGTGGATTACCTGTGTGATTGCTTTTCAGGAGAATTCCCCATGCAGCATTAGAAGCACTGCTCGTCACAGTTGGTGGAAACACTCCCATAGCTCTTTTTTACTGTGTCGGGAATGCCTGCAGATATTAAAGCAATACATGAGGCTGCTTGTCTGAGTCCATTGACTTTGTGTTTTTAATGGCTTTTGTCTGTGTGTGTGTGTGTGTGTGTGTGTGTGTGTGTGTGTGTGTGTGTGTGTGTGTGTGTGTGTGCGTGCGTGTGTGTGCGTATAAGTGTGAAGACACTGTAATAAGACTTGGTGGTAAAGACTTGGTGATAAATTGGTTATGTCTGGCTACACACATGTACGTGGATGACAACACTGTCCTCCAAAGTGTGTTTATCATGCTTTGGCTGCACATACACATACACACACACACACACACACACACACACACACAGCAGTGGACAGTTGTGTGACTTGAGTGCAGCTGACAGGTTTGATCAAAGCTGATTGATTGGACGACACAAGGCAGGGCTGCACATAGCAACATGGTGGGGTTAAGGGTTGGGGCTCCTGTGGCGTCTGAGGACATCCTGCACCAACCAGCTCCCCCTTTGTTAACACAGCCCTATTGCAAACCATATCTGACAATGGATATTGATCAGCTGAACGGGAAGGATCAATGCTTGTTGATTGTGCAGAAAATGCGTGGCTAACACTGCCTGCCAAGGTTTAAGATTGTTTTTATAGAATTCCAACTTAAATCATTTCTAAAAGTATTTGGATCCAAAGAGTGAGATTTAAATAACTTGCCATACACAGATTTTATTACTTTATCAAAGCCAAAGCGCATTTACAAAAGGACAAGTTTTGATTTATAAGAATTAGCATCATATTTGTATATGAATTACATTTGTTTAGACTTATGTTTTTAGCCACACATTTATTTTCTCTTGATGTTCGTGGGAGAATTTAGCCCATGGCTAATACACTATGCTATGAGAGATTAAATAAGGGAACTGACTGATGATCTCAGTGCAAATATCTATTGATGGGGAATTACAACTAACATGCTTTCCAAACATTCCCAGTCTCAGCAGCTCTTTCCTGTTCAGCACCAAGCATCACATACATTGTGTGAGCATGTACTGCCACCCTCTGGCAGTTGCAAGCAAGTGCACTTTTAAGCTACCCAGCATGTGTAGTATGACCAAGGAAAAATTATTTTTAAGAAACATTAATTTTTAGTTAAGCCATAAAAATAAATCATTACACATAATGTATCAATCTGTATTTTTACATTTATTTTAGAGCAATAAAATGTGAAATCCACTGAAGCTTTTACTTGTATGTAGACATGCTTCTTTGGCAGCAGCGCAGTGACTGAAGGACCATTTTAGCTCTGCCAGTTAATGTGCAACTTGGTGGTTAAATAAAGAGAGGGTCACAGTGCGGAGTCATAGTAATCTGTCAGGCGCTTTGCGAGCACAAGCAGTTTGGCACAGAAACATGGCTGTACGACTCTTTGAAGGTAAAAAGCATGCAGCTGCTTACCTGCAGTACAGAGTGGCGCCCCATGAACTGATCAGCAGGATCATGAGCTACATGGAGAAAAAGGTACATGTGTATGTTCACTATTCTGGCGTCTGACCAGGCTGCTACAGTGCACGCTTATGTGTGTTTTAGTACTGATGCTGCAGCCTTCAAAATTAATATCCAGTAATTATTTGAAATTCTTTTTGCAAATTTTGCCTGTGTAAGAACTGACTGTCAAATTCATGCTAAAAGAAGGTTGGAGTGTCCACGAGGAAATGCATTTTCTGTTGTTGTTGTCATAATGTTCCAGCATTAACAGCATTATATCCTATCAACACTGAAACTCAATTCGTTTTAGACACCAAAACAATTCAACCTTGCAGTGGATGTGGGCTGCGGTTCGGGGCAAGGGACAATCCTTTTGGCTCCATACTTTTCGAAGGTGGTTGGAACAGACATCAGTCCCGCCCAGCTGGAAATGGCACTGGCCAATCGTAACCCTCCAAACGTCTCATACAGGTGAGGTGGAGGGAGAACCAGAACTGTAATCAGCCAGCAAAACTGAAAGGTTTATTCATCATTAACTTTCTTAAGCTTATAATTTATCTTTTCTTTGTCATATTTACTGCTTTAAATTATCAATATCCAGAAAAGGACTGTAAATGAGGCCTACATTTCATTCATTGTTTTTGGGATTATTGTGTTTTTATATTCAGAAGTTAACCTTCATTTATCTACATTTAGTTTGTGCTCAACACAAATATAATATAAATTGTTCTTACCATCTCAAACCAGACAGTGTCCTGCAGAGGAGCTACCCTTTGGGTCTGGAGAGGTGGACCTTGTGACAGCCATGACAGCGGCTCACTGGTTTGACCACCAGCGGTTCCTCCAGGAGGCTGACAGGTTACTGAGGCCTGGAGGCTGTCTGGCCCTTGTGAGCTACACCATGGACATGGAGCTGGAGTATGGGGATGTCTCCAACACACTGAATGACATCTGTAAAGAGGTCTAAATCTGAAAATTTAATTCCTGGAGTTCCTTAATTTTGAAATTTTTGAGTGGTCACCTCGAAGGGAAGTACACCTGACTGACATCACTGAAAGTCTTTATTCCAAGTTTAGACATTTACTGTTCATCAGCGATCTTTTTTAACCAAACTGCACTGAGCAACATAGTAAGTTGGTACTGCAAACTTTTTCTTTTTTCATCAGCTTTATGCTGCCCTGCTTCCTTTCCGAAATCCACATATAAGATCAGGCTCTGAGAAGATCTACCTAGACATGTTTGACTGCTGTTCCTACCCAGACAAAGAGTGGTGAGGGTTGAGTGAAACAATTTAAAGCACAGCTGCACAGCTCAAAAGCTGTGTTATGTCCCCAAATACTCCTTTGTTATATAGGTAACAAGAGTTTATCATTTTTAAATGATTTTTTTCTGTGTCCAGGAACGAGCGTCTCTTGATAAAAAGAACCATGCCCCTGAGTGGATATATTGGCATGGTGGAAACCTTCTCCAGCTACCAGAAACTGCAAGAAAAGGACCCTGCTGAGGCTGAACGTCTCTCTGATGACATCAGGAACAAGTGAGACATTAACCTCCAGCTCGTCCACAAGTCTAATCGTTAACTTCTGGCCCTGAGTTCTCACCTCCATTCACCTGGCGCTGAACGCTGATCTCCTAATCTCCCCTGAAATTCATTTATCATGGTCAAAAACTGCTGAAATTTGTCTTTGAATACTGCCACACTCTTGGGCATTAATCAGAAAAGCCAAACATTGCTTGACTAAGCTTAACTGTTGAAGGCTTTTACTGCTTTGATAATATAGCCACCATTAATTCCCCTGCCACTGACAGGACAGAATAGCCCAGCAAGCAAAATATATGGAGAGGAAGTGCTGAGCCATAACTTTTACATGGATGAAAAAAGTATGACATTGTATTTAATTACTATCACAGTTTGGCAGATTTACACACAGATCTTTGTCTCTGGAAAGAGTTTTACCTGTGTTTTGTCTAATGTGGTCTAAAGGTAGGACAGAGAGTCATCAGCTGCAAATAATTACAATTAGTTTCAGTCTTAATTTAGCTATTAGTCCCTTCATTAATTCATCTCAGAGCCTGTGTCTCTTCTTGTCTTCCATCCCAGGTTGCTGTTGACCATGAAGGTGTCTTCTCCTGACACAGAAGTTACAGTGATTGTGAAATATTTCTACTGGCTAGCGTGCAAACCTTGCATCTGACTGGCTGAATCCTGCACAGGAGTGTTTCCCAAACTTTCTGGCCCAAAAAGCTTTTTGTAGCAGAAACATCCCCAGCTTGCAGGTTTCCTCAGATTAATTAGAACTGGACACAATTATGAACAGTGACCTCTGTGCATGCAGAGCCTTCCACAGTGAACACTAGATGGAGCCCTGTTATACAGTGATGGATGAGTGTCCAGTTTGAAGTGCACTTTGAGCCTTGTATACAGTCTTTAAAACTTATATTTCTTAAATGACACAATTTCATGACCAGGTTAATAGAAAGTCATTTGTTTTTAAACTTTGTCTATGTTGAAGTAAACTGCACTCAAAACATGTTTTTGAACATAATCCATCTGCACATTGCATTAAATTTGTAGTATCATTATGTTAATAAAAATTGTAATCCAGGAACCATTTGGCTTTATCAAAAATGTATGTATCACTCAGATGTATTGGAGGCTGCAGATGTGCTGAGAATAAACTCACTGTTATTTTATTAATTACAAAGTGATTTGTCTTTTACACGACAAAAGACTTTTTTTTCTCAGTTTCTCAGTTTTTGTCTCCTTTCCCCTTTTTCTTCACCTCTCCTCCAAATTTATAACTATCATTTATCCAAGTCATTGCTCTCTCCCTGAGTGTCGTCCTCTCTACTGTTATTTATGTGTTCGCAGATTGTTTAGGGCCACGAGAACAGATGGTAATTAACATGCATGGCCTCCAAATCCCCTGAATCTCAAACTTTATTACCTCCCCCTGCCAAACTCTGACACTCTCATACTGGTGATGTTATTGCTAAAAATAACTACGTGGATAAATTCTATTTTTATACCAAATAGAGCATTTATTGCATATTATTGTTTTAAGGTCAGCATCTGCTGCAGTCAAACAGTTTTTCACGAGGCATGCAATTGTTTAATTGCATCTTACATACACTGATATTCATATTAAAATAGGAGTAAAACAATTTAAACACAGTGTGTATAAATACATGCAACTTCGCACACAACACATCCAGAATCCATTTGTATCTCCAAGCCTTGAAGCCAAATCCAGCCCCCAAAGAGTTCCTATAAAACCCCCTCTGTGCGTTTACTCCTCCACACCACTATGGCAGTCATGAGCAGGGTGACCAGCACTGGCATTGTGATGAACAGGGCAAGGACGCTGATTGGCGGGTCATGGAGGAGCCGGCCGGTCAGGGCGCAGTCGTAGAAGTAGTTCCTGTGAACGTGCATGAAGAAGCGGTCAACTACCTGGTTAGGCCAGAAGCAGTCCATCCTCAAGGCAATTTGGTAAGTGCAGTTTGTTAGTCCCTCGTATATCCTGCAGAGGGCCACAAAACAAAACACAGTCACTGGGGGAAAATGAGGAAAATTGGGATCCAACTCAAAGGTGAAAAGAGAAGAAAAAACATGAATGTCAATCAAATGTGCAAACAAACACATCAAGTAGTAAGAATTATTTCCTCTGTCCACACTTTGAGTTACAGAATTATAGAAACAGACTCTTTAGATTGCTCTCATGGTGTCTTTGAAGCGTTCTTTCAGAGTGGGATCAGAGTAGGGGATTCCTGTTGGTTGGAAAAAAAAGGCAAAGGAGTGTCTAGAATTACCAGTGGGCTTAACACAGCTAAATATAACTACTAGGTGGTAGAGGGCAGGGGAAATGGAGATGCATACCAACATGGCAGCGCCCTCAGTACAGCGTTGCACCATGCCAGGAGAGATTCTGTTTCCAGATGGCCACTGTGTTTGACCGCATAGCTGGAGGCCGAGTGGGCAAGTGGTCAGGAAGCCAGGTCTCTTAAGGGAAAATCCACCCAACTTTAAAACTCTTCATAAATGGCATTTTCTGATGTGTGCAGTTTATTGTTTGGTGAGTTATTTCCCTTTATTATGTCTAATAATGGCTCAAACAACATAAGATCACTTTGATATACTTCCACTGCCACATTCTCACTGCATCAATCATCAAAAAAGCACCATGGATACACAGAGCTGGTGTGTTTTCTATTGCACTTTAATGCCTCTAAGAGCTATCATTACCAGGAGCTGGTGTTGCAGGTAGGATTAGGTTTAGAGGTAGTGGTTAGTAACAGGATTAAGACTAGAATTCAGTTTGGGTAAAGGTTCAAGTTTATGGATTTGGAGGTTCTCACAAGTATGCTGATACAAATATGTGTGTTGAGCTGCCACTCAGAGAAAGTGTTTCAGTCTGCAGACAAGATGAGTCAAGAGACACTGGAGTGTTTTTATCGCTCTGAGCAACACAGTGTGTGAAGGACGATATCATGTTCTCCTGTTTTAAAGGGAACAAGTAAGTTTACACCCACGCTCACGCAACATTGACATGCACTCCAGTGCACACACACATATTTATAAGAGATACTTTGTGGTATGTTCAACTAAAATACAAAAAAGTGTAATAATAAGTTGCAATATTAGGAATAACTTTATATTGTGCATATTGTGATAATTGGCATCCAGGGGATTTTTAGTTGCACAGATGTAACAAAGCTAATTCTCATTATCCTTCACATAAAGGTTTATTGCCTGTGAATTCAGCTTTTTATTTATGAGAGGAAGATTGTCTTTATCTTTCTTTCAAAAGTTGCCTTGTACAGCTTTAAGCCCACTGTGTCACACTTACAGTACGACTTTTATTTTTAGTGCTACTGAACTGGTCTGTGCCCACATACAAGCCTTGTTTGTGTTTTTCTAATTTTCTGCTCTGAATGGTTTATTTATCCGTAGCACTGCCACCTGTACGATGGACCTTGACGGTGGCATCAAACATTGTTGCTAGGAGTTTTCTGATGCAACTGGAGACCCTCTGTGTGCCTGCACAGTTTTTTTTATGATGAGTTACAACTGCACAAACACACACACATACAGAACACCGCCACCAATTATATGCTGGACCAAGAGAGGACAGTGAGCCAGGAGGGAAATCACACAGTTTTGACAGTAGCTTCTCCTGTGGGCCTCCCAGCTCCTTTCACCCTCCTGTCTGACTCATCCTCCGACTGCCAGTGTTTGGAAAAGCACTGCTCCAAGACACTGTCTGTCACACACACACACACACACACACTGTGCCTAAGTGATGTGGCAAGTGAAAACACAGACCTTCGAAGACAGGATGAAGAGTGAACTAAAGTCAGAGCATCAGATTTTGGGCAGCATATGTCAAGGCATGCTGTGTGCTGCCTGTATGTGATACATTTATTTAGCTAACCCTTGACTACTTGCTTGCATATGGAGGAAAGGAATTTAATTTTTATCCTTTTGGTGACCTTTTCTTTTGTATGCTCTTTTTGCACGTCTTAACAGGTGAACTCACTCCATTGTGTCCGGCCAGCTGCACCACAGGCCTCGGACAACTCCTCCCATGTCGAATTTGAACTTCGCCAAGCAGAGATCATTGATCATCCTCTCGTAGAAACCACTGTTGCAGCCAGACGCTGAAGGAAGGACTTGAGCTACAGAGCAAGAGAGAAAAGGTGGAGAAAATCATTAATTGAGTTAAAAACATGACAATGAAAATGGATTTAGGTGAAATTAGTTGACTGCAACTCTGCGATGATTCTAATCTGGTGAGCTGCAAGCCATACTTTGCATTACTGTAAAGATACAAAAGATTTTACTAAGCACTACAGAGGTTATCTGCTCTGTTTAATTCTAGATAATTAGGAATATGTTTGTGCAACAAACAAGGTCATGTCCTGGCAATGGTTATTCCTATCGGACCGTTTCTTCCCTATTATGCTGTTACTGTCGCTAAGAAAAGATTTTAATTTGCAGTCAGAGTCCCAATCCCATTTGTTTACTTCAGAGATGTGTGTAAACAGCCTCTTAACGTGGAGGCAGACCGCAGCCGTCCCGCAGGACTCTGAGCTGAATGTAACACCAGTGAGCAGTACAGTAGGAGAGGGAGCTTAAGCTGGCAGAAAAGGCCCGTGTGGAAACAAACAGGTTGTTGTTACGATCAGGAAACATGGTGAAGCCCGCTCTGTGCCGGCCTGATAAGGACTAACTGTGTGCCCATTATGTTTGCTCTGGGTTTTGGAGGCTGTGAAACATTCAGAGGAAGACTGACTGTGTTGACATGGGGCTTTCAAAAGAGATGCTACCAAAAGAGAAATGCAAGACATGGTCGTGGCCCCTCTGGCGATGTCTATTAGCTGTTTATCACCCACAGAGTTGAAGGGATGTTATGTTTCACCTGTCTGTCTGTTTGTTGGCAACAGCTGGTGGGAAAATCTGACAGTCGAGTATTCAAAGTCGCCTCCCAAATTGGCTGCTAACCAGCAATGTATTCACATTTCATTTTCCAGGAAAATCAATGCAAACCGTGACAGATGCTACAGTGCTGTTATAGCTGGAGGTCTGCACTCCACTGACTCCACTGCCTTTGAGTTTTCTCCATATTTTGGGCATAGGAAGCACCCATCAATCTAAAAAGACTCACGAATTCTGTCTGCCAATCCAGGACTCAATATTTATGGATTTTAAAAACTGATGCTCATGAATATAAGATGATCCATTTGGCTCAAATGTCACTCACGTTTAGCCAGCGGCTGTGCGGCTCAGCACGAGAGCCCAGTTTTCACTTTGTCCCGTTTGTCTGGGAGTGAAAGCACAGCTCATCAAAAAGCCCATCGAGAAAGGAGAGTGCTGAAAGCATCGTCACATGTGAGCTTTCTGTCTTACCATCACCCTTTTTATATTACCTGTCATCATGTTGTCCTCAGTTAGAAACCTGCCAGGGATTAAACTGGGCTGTGTGAAATCAAGGGAGTTGGGGTATTCTGATGCCCTCTTATCACCGATTTTACACACAAACATATGATCAACTCATAAAACAAGATAAACCACCTGACACTATATAAAATAATCAGAATCAGCTTTATCTCCATAACAACAAATGATACTTAAATTTATACTTTAGACCAAACCTTACAAGATTTAATCTAAAGCCAGAAACACTCACCTGCCATCAACAACACAAGCCCTGCTCTCAGGAAGGACCCACTCTCCAGAGCCATGCTGAATACCAACGCCAAGACGTTTTACGCGCTCTGCTCACTCCCCGGACATCTGCTGCGCCTATATCATTCTTCCTACAGTGTTCAAGCCAAAGTCACTGATTCAGGAAATAGACGGCAGCCTTTCAAACAAATTAACTGCAGCTCACGGTGTGCGGTCAACAAAGAAGGCACCAACTGATTGCGCGTAAAAAGCCCCTTGACCTTCCACAGTGGCAGCCTCCTTCCCCTCACCACGGCCCTAATCATAGAAGCTCTGCCTGTCATCTGATCCCCTTGTCCTGCTGCTTGCAGCGTGGAGCTGCTCGCAGGGGACAAAACAAAGTCAGACACCAAAATCAGTGCAGTTATAATGAACCCAGGCAATTACTGCAAGAAAAAAGTCATTTTATGATATATTGTTCTAATTTATAGGCAATATAAAGGCATATGGGAACGGTAGAGATTAAAAAAAAAGAAGAAGTAGTAAGGGCAATAAAAAGTCTCCATAAATTTACACCATGTCCCATGTGGAATGCTAATGAATATTATAGCCCAGAGAAATTATCTAAGAGATTATAAGGAGATTATAAGTCTGTGGGAAACAATGACAAGATCCCTGCAAAGTCAAACACTGAGTCCCCTGTAGGGAAGCTTTTAGTTATTTATTTTATTTTATTTTATTTTATTTTTTTAATTAATGTTTTAATGTCTCAGCACCTACAGCAAGTGCTACAGTGTGCACAGATGTCCTATTTTTTGCAGAATAGTCCTTTAAATGCACAATTATCATGTTTAATGATGTATAATTTGAATGCTGTTCTCTTTAATATGCACCATGATCACTACAGAGACCTGCTGTAAGATACCATATCATCATACCCTTTTAATTAAATGTCCGTGTGTCACATTTACTTTTATTTGTAATGGATTACTTGAAATACCCACTTCAGTGTGAGCCATTGTCATGTTATCCCCCCCAGTCAAGCCTCATGGTGGACTCCCACAGTGGACTCATGTCAATGCACAAAGAGAAAATTCCCAGTTTCATGTCACATTCATATCAGCACAAATCTCACGCAGCTCAGTGAGGCCACTAATTGAATGTTTTATCTACAGATTTTTGTACAGGAACAGTGATGTTCATTGATATTGTCACGGCTGCTCTGCCTTGTGCTGCCACCCTCTGTGTGGTTGTCTGTGCTGACCTGTGTGTGTGTGTGATTATATTTAATTCAGAGTGTTCAGTGTGTGGACTGAAAGCCAGGCGAGTTTATATATTTTAGACACATGATTTTAACAACCATCAGTTTAAAAAGATGTGAATAATTATTTGAAAGATGTGTTCATTTTTGTTGATACTCAAAGGCCATTTACACATTTTGGCATTGGTTTAAATATTTTCCAAAGACTCATTTAAATCAACGCATAAAACTGGCACAGAAAAGCCATTTTTATGTGACTGTTTTTTTTTTTTTTTTAATATACCTCTGGGATGCTCCATTACCTCAGTTTTCTGTTCAAGAACTATGATAACTGAGTTTTAAGGTGATCATGTGGCCTTTTGGTTGAATACGCAGGGATATGACCATAATATTTGAGGGAAATACAAGCCCAGATGTTACTTTATGTTCCTCAACATGATTCATGCCAGCTGCAGGGTAAAAGGCTCCAAATTGGGCAATTCGCGGAAATATCCCCTAGAGAGCAGCAGAGGACACTAAATGAACCTTCTGTTGGCACTGTGGGGATATTTGTAGGATCATCATTCACCCGTGGCGCCTAGGCTGTGGAGTCGTTCTGTATTACAGCCAGTTATGCCCAAGTTTTCACCTTACATGGATCACAAATCAATATCTTTTTGTCCTCGCAGCTCGTTTCATACTTTCACATCCGTCCACAAACGAAGCCAGAGAGTAGAATATGGTACAAAGGCTTGTAAAATGAGCGGCCCTGAAAATGGTATATTGCTGGAGCCATTCTGTTCATTGCAGCCCATTTAGACTGGCATCATCAAAGTTTACAGGCTGTGCTTTCTATGGTGGATATGAGCAGAGGCTGAAGCTGCTGCCACTGCAGGAAACTTTTTGATTGTTACTGTAAGTCTGTGTTTGGTGATAATGATCTGTAATAACCACTGAAATCACTAATTTATGGTGTCTTGCATTTTATTCTCTAAAGGTGACATAAGTCATATCTTTCATAATCCTACATAGGAATTTATCTCTATAAAATATGAATATATTGATCAGTAATGGTAAACAAGAGGCTGTGCAGCCACTGATGAAGTGTGACATGATGAATGATTCTTATATGATCACTCCATGCCACTCAGACGGAGACCGGAGCAAAAATCTGTTCTTGACAGATGTATTGACAGCGGTAATTAGGCTATAGCCAATCAGAGAGGTGATAAGTGAGGTGGGCGGATTTCCAAAAAAAGGAAAAGGCGCCAAATCTTTTGGATCGCTGATTTAATAGGCTGAAGGAGGCATCAATCACACCAAAGAGGCGTGCCCCCACCCCCCACACCCACCCTCCACCCCCTCCCCCCCAAGCCACAGGCGCAATGGCAGTGTGAGGAGTAAATGGCTCAGAGTATCCGCGGTGGAAACCGACCTAAACACTGGTCTGGGAACCAATAAACAAACACAACAAAGCGCGGTGCGTAAAAGCTTTCCACGGTGCTGCTTCTGGGTGCGCACGGAAACTGTGCCAGTTGTCCAACAAACCAAGAAGACTCCGACGTTTTTTTTTTATTGGTTGTTTATTTTTGTGTGTGAACAACGAGGATATCTTAATTGGACATGTGAGTTACGGGAGTTAACAAGACAAGCAGCCTTTTCAAAGATGAAGTTCCCCGCCTGCGTCCTCGTCACTTTGGTGTTGATCCGATGGAGTGCGACACAGTCAGGTGAGTGCTTGGATGTGCGCCTCTGCACCCGGGTGTTCGGTCAGGTCAGACTCCAAAAGCACGGACGAAGCGAGGGTCCAAAAACCCCCAAACGCACCCTTCTAGTCTGTCACAGACCTTTACACAGAGGCACAACAGTGCTGAATTCACGGTACTTGTTTGCTGAATGATAATGAATGGACATCGTAGTTGTGGTTGGCTCTACATCAGTGCTTCAAACTTGACACAACTTCGCATCCAGACACGCTGATGCTGATTTGAATAGTGGCACCGAGATTCAGCATCCTCTGGGAGCGTGTCGGGCTCTGCGTAAAAAGCTCTCCAAACTCCGCTCCTTACATTTGCTTTATTTAAATTTCAAGCTTATCAGAGACAGAAATGACCACAGTTTCGATCTTTGGTTGAGAGTCTGATCTGATCAGTGTCTCATTATTATTGGAAAATCCACTATCAAACATCTTAAAAAAAAAAAAAAAAAAAAAAAAAATCCAGTGAAAGAAAGCGATTCTCTCG
The DNA here is from genome assembly GCF_017976425.1 of Toxotes jaculatrix. Classification (NCBI taxonomy): domain Eukaryota; kingdom Metazoa; phylum Chordata; class Actinopteri; family Toxotidae; genus Toxotes; species Toxotes jaculatrix. The sequence goes on from NC_054417.1 coordinate 6,510,344, forward strand.
TGTTAGCGCAGCTCAGATGATCCCCGTACTCTACCGTTTTATATTGTACCCTAACTATGAATGAATGCGGCATCGTTTTTATTTAATTCCCTTAAGCGGACATTGATACACCCGATCACTGCGGCTATTTGCGCTAATCCGTAGGAATTGAGCTCGTTTGCACCAGTGGCACAGTTTTTATTCCTTACTGTCTTTGAATAATTTAGATGTAGGAGATATACTGAGGGCTATACAGGCAGTGGGAAAACATCTCGCTTTCATCATGAGGACCCCTGTGGTGTCAATCCCTGGACGAAAATCACTTTAATGTTACTGCAATATTTCTTTTAAGACTTGCAATGCGTCTGTGACACTCAATAGTCAATTAATAGTTAAGTTAATCATATTTTTAGGCTTTCTCCTTTTGGCGTCCCTGTAGGATATTTGTTAATCGTATTTCTGTGATATTTGCTCCTGTGACATGCAACTTGCTGTGTGATATTTTGTTCATGAAGCAGGGTTTCTCACTGGCTGTTTATCCAAGCAAATAATTATTCCAGGCTTTGAAGTTGGGAAACTTTGCTGCTGAACTTTTTCAATCAGCTTTTGTTCACAGACTTACTGATCAATAAGAACTTCAATGTTCTCTGGTATTCTGTTTTGGTTTGGAGTTTGGTGGAATAGCTCCTCTGGAATAATATCAGGCTTGTAGATGCACTTGACTTCTTTGCATAGTAAGATTTTACATTTCACTTTGGGCTGATAAACAGTTCACTTTGCCAGAATCTGCCTTCTTAATTGATCTAGCCTAATCAAGCTTTGGCAAGGAATGCCCAACTGGACAAAAAAAAAAAAAAACAGGATACACTCAGGAAGTGGGGACACGGGGGAGTTTGTGGATTGATGTCCAGAGGTGAAGCTGGCCATCGCCCAACCTCTCAGAGGCACAAATGGGATTCCAAGATGCTTTTCTTTCCCGCCTCCAAGGACAGGTTGGGTTTTGGCTCGATCTCTGATGGTTTGTTGTTCTCAGGCAAAGCTGGAAACACAAACACACACACACACTCTCCCCTGTTGGCTCTGTTGTGGATCTTGGATGGAAGGCACCGAATGCTGCCTATTAAACAGGAGTGGATGGATGCACGGATGGATAGGTGACAGGCGGGATGAATGGAGAGGAAAATATTCTCTATGCATACACTCCCATCCAAGATATTTGTGATGCAAATTATATCAAAGAATCTGAGCTATTCCTCTTGGGAAGTTCATTGTATTTGGTCATTAGTGTCTGTATACTGAGGAGATATTTGTGTGACCCTCACTGTCCACTCTTTCATCTCTCTTTCACTCGATCTCCTTTCTTTTAATGCAATGCGTGTCCATGGCACTCAACAGTTAATTTGTGTAGTTTTAAAAATTCATACCTAACCCCATGTATCAATCATGTGTAAAGCTATGTCAGGCTGAAGTTAAGTCAAGGCTGGAGATGTTCGCTTCAGTGGTGTTTAACATGGTGATTGAATCTGTCTGTTTGCTCCTGCTGCGAGACAAATGTCTGCAGCATTCCTGCCAGTCAGCTGGTCTGCCGAGCTGTGTGCACTAAACTGTGCGTGTGTGTTTGCATGATGTACAGTACCAGCACATGTGAGCCAAGCGTGGAGGTGTCCACGCTGTGATTGATGCTTTGCTCTATTCTGACCGACTGTTGGCAGTGTGAGGTGATCTAACTGCATTTGTGTAGAGGCACGGCCTCCTGCAGAATCAAATTAATATTAATTTTAAACTAAAATAATAAAAAAGAACTGATTCAGAGTTCAGGATTGGCCCCTTTAAACTGAGATCAAGGCTCATTAAATTTCTCATCCTTCTTGGACTTGTCCAAACTTTTGGAAGGCAAAACAGCACAAAAAAGTCAGAACTGTCGAGACATGGCCAAATTTCCCTCGTCACTAAGATCTGAAGCAAGTCAAATAATGCCCCTGACATATTGATTGTGTTGCTTTCAGAGGGATAGTGGACTTTGGGGTGCAAATAAAAGTTATTGACATTATTGACTGATCTGCCACGTATTTTCTCAGTTAATCATCTTGCCAAGAAAATGTGAAAAAAATAGTGAAGTGAGCTTCATTCAAATGGTTTGCTTTATTCGAGTTTAAAACTCAAACACGCTCAGTGCACTATTATATAAGACAAAGAAAAGCGTCACATTTGAAAAGCTGGAACCAGCGACTGTTTGGTGTTTTTCACAAGTAGCAAAATAGCTGCCATTCATTTTCTTTTGATTGACTGATTGATCAACTAATCTTTCTCTTCTTCTTTCAAAACTAATGTGTAGTTTTGAAGCTGCACATTCCTGCACGTGTATTTTGAAAGCTCTGTAAAGAGCTTTGCCTGGCTTCCTGATGTTTGGGAGTCACGTTTTGAATCTGCACTTTAGGTTCGAGGTGCTGCTTCCTGTGTCTGGTAAACTCATATTAAAATGTCACAGCAAAGGTGGTGGTATTCCCTTGAACAACTGACATCTCTGCAGAGATCGACAGTGAGAATCCTTGATATTTAACTGATGAGCAAAGGATGCTCTTCTCTGTTTATGATTTAGGCTAAAAGGACAGCTCTCACAGAAAACTGTCACCTTTTGCACCTTTAAATGAAGCTTATACCAGTAATTTCATCACTCTGTTTGTCTCCTCTGTGAAACAAATGCTGCAAACATTTTAATCGCCCCAGCTCTTGAGTGTGTATGACAAATGCTGCATTCGCACGGTGTGTGTGTGTGTTTGGGTGACATTTAAAGATGTGCTCTCCTGTGAAATGGCCGGGGGAGAAGGGGGCGGCGGAGAGGGAACCCGCTGAATGCCAGTATCAAATTACTGGGCGTCCGTCAGCTGGCACACACAGAGCCGTGGAGCTGACCGAGACTTTGTAGAAGACTGGCGGAAATGAGAATTTATTACAAGCTAATTAAGCTTTTTTTGATAGCATCAGTCTAGACCGCGAGCCCTTTATTTGACAGCATGAGAGATGAGGGGGGGTGAAGGAATTCAATCTTGCTCTAAATGAGTCAACATTGCTATCATAACTTAATATCTGCCAGGCTTAACCCGTGCCAGGCTTTTGCTGGATGTTAGTCAAATATGCTGTGATCGTTTCTGATGAGCTGATGGAGATTTGTAAGGTTCCTGTGCATTTGTCGGTGTCCTCGTGGTGAAAGAGACAGAGCCAGAATGAAGGAGGATAAAATATGGCTGTTTGCACAAAAGAATAATAATTGCAGTTCAGCGAGGGTGACATTGAGGTGTGGGCTGTTATTTGCTTCCTCTGTCATAGCTGGACAGTCTCAGCGGGCTCAAAGGGAAGCCTTACAAATGACTATGTGACGCGTGGGGGTGATGGAACGCTTTTCCAAGGCCTCAGACAGCAGTACACTACCTCTCATGGTACTCGCCATCTGAATCAGCGCTCAGATTATTATTTGCACGGGCCAAACAAAGATGATGCTGTTCTCTCCGGGGGGAGAAAAAAAAAAAAAAGCAACGTCGTTTTGTCTCCTACTTCCCAGGCATTTGAAAGCGATACGGCAACGTCATGAGCCTGTTTGCTTGACATTTTGTTTGCCCGCCGGCTGTACAGAGGGTCTTCTGTTCTTCGAGTTTGCAAACCAGCCAAATATTTACATGCGGAATCACAACTGCACAGCATGGGAAGGAAAACTTCCAAGACTTGGGTGCAGAATAGCGGCCTTATTGGCCTCTGTAATCATCCCGAAGCTTCTTGCTCCCTCTCCGTCACTGGCGCTGTGTTTGGCTGGGCAGACTTTTGAACCCCCATGCCTTTGCTGCCTAATGATGAGCAGGGTTGGCTTTGGTTGCGCCGAGGCGTCCGGTGCCAACTCCTAGTGTGAGTTAGATTGGCCAGTTGGAGGCTGGAAGCCTGGCACAGATGTCCCCTTTCAGGAGGACTGAGATCTCACTCGCACACGGAAAACACAGTACATCCACTACTGTAAACACTTGCGTATCTACACACTCTAATTTCTTATTGCTGGTTCAGTCTTTTTCTCTACATCTTACTCATTTTTTTTCTCACTCACACAAAGTCCTGTAAGTTCACTAAGGTGAAAGGGCAGCGAAGCCTTTTGGTTTTTACCTTTGAGGCAGTTCTGTGCTTCCTCGTCGTTGGCTCTAAGTACAAGTCTTGAATCTACTTTTAGTGTTGCTCTGAATTTTCTCTCTTTTTTCACACACATACACATACACACACACACACACTGCATAGCCTAGGAAAAGAAAGGACAGGAAAGACAGAGGAATCTTTTTTTTTCCTGTTCTGTTTCTTCTAGACTACTGGAGGGTTTGTTCAGCCCGCCACTTGTAATTCCACTCAGAGACAAATGCCTCCATCCTGCGTCAGAGGGGCTTCCTACACACACGCACACACACACATACACATGCACACATGCACACAACACACACATGCAAGCATTACTAACGCACAGCCCAGCAGTGCAGGCTGGCTCACACCACTTTAGAGTTTCTCTTCTCATATAAGAACCTTTCTTTTACTTTGACTTTTATTTCATTATCTCTCGTCCTCTTACTTTCTCACACATTTGTCAACTCTTTCTCTTCTCTCTGTCTATTTTCTTATCTCTGCCTCTGTCTCCCTCACCTCCCTCACACACACCGTGTCTCCCTCCTGTTCTCATCCATTAACATCTCTCATTGTTTCTGTTTTATTTCCCTGCTCTGTTTCATCTGTCTTTCACTGCCTTTGCGTTTCTTTCCTTTTAACAGCTTTTTATTTCCTCTCCTTTGTCCTTCCCTCTCTCCCTTCCTCTCTCCTCCTCTCGCTCTTACTCACTCACACGCATATCTGCACACACACACTCCTCCCTCTCTCTTTCATTAACCGTGTGTGTGCGAGGCTGTCACTGAGTACACAGGGAGAATGGAAAACAGCTCATTTTACCCCCTTTAATTACGACACCCAATTTGTTTCATGGACAACATGCTGTTGGTGGCTCCTTCATACACCACTCAAACTGTCATTTACATGCTTACATGCGTGTATTTGTTTCTGTGCATGTTTAAACCCATTCCAAGCCTGGTTTGTATTTTATATATACATCTGAATGAGTCTGGGTTAGTTTAGGATTAAGGTGAATCTTCAGATCACCGGGTGTTAAAGAAAGGACAATGATCATCTATATGCAAATCTTTTTGTTGCTGGCTTTTCAAAGTGTGTCTGATCAGAGTACAGCTGAGCAGTAAACAAATGACGAAGAAAGTTTCCAGAGGCATAATATTAATCACGTTCATTTAATTTTCTTCTACAGGAATTTAATAGGAGAAAACTTAGAAAACATTAAATACAGTATAAATTGAAGTAATGCACTGTACACTAGTTGTGCAAATCAAGCAGATAATGTCATTTTATGGTACAGCAAGGTGCTGAGCTGACATAGATTAAAATATGAATAAATCAGTATTAAAAATACAGTGATCATCACTTCAACCTGGATGAACAGATTTTTTTGGCCACTTGGGGGCAGCAAAGAAGCTGTACACAGAACATGAACATATTACATGGCCTTATAAAATTATAAAGGCTTATGTGCAACAAAACAGTTGCCTGGTCAGACATCCAGAGAACGTGGAGCAACATTACCATTCACTTGGAGTCACCTGGTGAATATAAGTGCAATAGTCGTCCCCCCTGTGTCTCTGTTTTTGTCTCCGCTAACCCCTGAGGGAAATATCGGGCTCTTTATAGTGGTGTTTTAATCTGCTGTTTTAACATTATTCTAATAGGGAATCAGTGCGTTATCCACCTTGTGATATATGTACGTAATATATGTATGTGTGCATATGCATCTTTTTGTGTATTTGTGCTTGTATACACAAATGTTGGCTTTAGATTTACATTTTCAGTGCTGTGCTCAGGCACCAGGCCAGCACAGGAAGTGGGAAAGCGTTCGGCTTCCTTTGATTGGCAGCACTTCTTTGGCGAAGCAGGATCAAGTGCCATCGACTCGGCCTTTTACAACAAGGCTGAGCTTTTTCTTTGAGTTCCTTTGCCTTCTCTCACTTGCTTCCCTTGCTTTCTGTTCGGGCTCTCAGTGCAGCACAATAGAAGGCATTAGAATCACAATAGAATTTTTTTTTTTTTGCCCTGTAACCCTGACAAAGGCTTGTGTTTTAATGAAAGTCTGCGAAAGGAGAAATGATCACTGGTGTGTAATCCCTCATCTGTGCATGTGTCAAGTCGGCAGGTCAACCGCGACCTGTAGATTTGTTTCTCTACCTCCGTTGCATAGTCTCTTTCTCTCTCTCTCATTTGTGATATAAGTACACACACACCGTTACACAGACACACACCAACTCATCTGTCTCGTAGTTGCATCTTGCAGTAGTTAAAACCCAGTTATTTAGGATGTTTTTCATTAGTTTACTCCCTCTGTGTGTGTCTGTGCGTGTGTGCGTGTGTGTGTGTGAGTGTAGTCAAGCCCGCCTGGTTCATTGTGTGTGAGCTAATCCCTGTTAAGATATTCACGGCAGCTAATCTGTTTAATTACACTACAAATTAAGGATATTTACTGTTCCAAGACTTTTATGCGACACCCGCCTTAATCAGGGCCTTAATCTGTCTGGCACTGTGTGAGTGTGTATTACTCTCTGTGTGTGCGGGCATGTGTATGTGTGTGTTTGTGTGATTGATACTTTGTATGCTTAGGCATGTGCGCCTTTGTGTCTATCAGGGTATTTCTGCCAAGTCTCTCTGCTTTAATTCTTTTACTGAATATTTGCTTGCAACAAAAAAAGAAAGAAAGAAAGAAAAGAAAAACAAGAGATTAATATATTTTTCCAGTTGTCGTCATGGCAGAGAAAGGCGTCATTTACAAGGATTAGAATGCAATGTTAGTGATATCCTGCTACAGTATTTAAAGGACAGAAGCTTAGATCCGCAGGAGCATTGCTCTCCTTGTCTCAGATTAATATTCAGCCAATTCTACAAGATTAAAACTGTGTTCGAAACATGGACACATGCTGTGTGTGGGGCAAAATAACGAAAGCAGGCTGCTGTAGTGTTTGTGTGTGCACATGTATGAAAATTTGTTCTGAAATGTATGTGAAGTCTTGACACTTGTTATTGCACTTTGGAGATTTTTTTCTGTGTTTATTGTGGCTCCCAAATGTGTATGTGAGTGTGGGAAGTTCTAATTTGCCCATATGCAACGTTTTTGTGTGTGTTAGTTCTGGTTATGTGTTTATGAACAACATTTGCAAATCCATGCATACTGTATGAGATTCAAGTTGTGTGTGTGTCTGTGTGTTTTCGTGTGTTCAGATGGGGCACGTTGTCCTTTTTAAATGGCCCCTCCTGCGATGGTGACCTGTAATAAATGAGTGGGCGCGAGAAAGTGGCAGCCATGACAGCTGACTGGGGAGAGAGGGAATAGAAAGGGAGAGAAGGAGAGAAAAGGTGGAGGTGTGTGTGTGTGTTTTTGTGTGTGTCTCTGTGTGTATGTGTGTGTGTGTGTGTGGAGGGAACTGTGTGTTAGAGAGCGAGGGAAGATAAAGCGAGACAAAGCGGAGGTAAAAGAGATGGAAAGTCTCAAAGGATAGATAAGGAGCAAGCATGAGAGGATGAGGGGAAGACAATGGAAAGAGAGAGGAGGGCGATAGTGAGGGATTGTGGGTCGGTCGATGGGGAACAATACCTTGACCAGAGGTGGAGACTCTTTCTCTGCCGACACTTGTTCTTCTTATCCTCATTACCCCCCACCCTCCCCCTTTTTTTTGTCTCACTGAAGTCACCTTGCAGTCCAGCAGAAATATGGCTGCTCCTTCGGCTGGTTTAAAGGTACATAAAACTCATGGAGGAGAAAACCTTGGCCAGCCTTTGCTGTAGTTGTGTGTGTGTGTGTGTGTGTGTGTGTGGGAGTGAAGGTCAGTCACCTTCACCAGAAAGAAAGATGAGAGGGCTGTGGTAAAGGTTCACTTATAAGACTCTGTTTGTGCATTTCTATGGTTTTGTGTGTTGGTTCATTAATTTGTCTGCAGCTGAGAGGCAAAAACATACACTCTCAGGCGGCACGCTCACACATACACACCTGAGCGCTCCCCTGCGTCAAACCTTAACCAGTTGGTCCGCGGCAAAAACACTATCGCTCTTGGCAAGGTGAAAGCGAGCTGGTGGCGGGTCATTTGCAAGATGGGAGACAGTACGACAGAGACAGAGAGAGAAAGCAAGTGAGGTGGTCTAGTTTCAGCTGAGAAAGGAGGAGATGAAGTGTGTGTGTGTAGTTACAGTGTGGGTGTGTGTGTCTGTGTGTGTGTGTGTGTCCAGCAGAGGCTAAGGTGGAGTAAGAGAGACAGTGTGTTGTCTCTGAGGAGTACAGCTATCACCGCTGCTGAACGCTCCAATTAATCAGCCTGGGCCACACAGGCACTCACTATGTCAGTGTGTGTGTGTGTGTGTGTGTGCATGCCAAGGTTTGCAGTTGTGCGTTTGTCAAGTATCTGTTGTGTGATTGTGAAGTGTGTCACGATCTATATTTGCATCTGTGGTTTGGACCATCTCTCTCACACACACACAACCTTGTTTTGTGCTGTCTCTATGGATAATGCTAATGGGGACACACGTGTTGGTTGTACCTGTAGAAAAGGAAGAGATGCAACACAAATACTGTGTGTGTGAGTGTGTGTTTGTGTGTGTGCACCCATAACCCATGCTATTTTCATGTGTCAACAACACATTGCCAACTGGATTATACACATATCTACAAAATGTTCATTGTCAACACAATTCATTTATTTTCCCCCAAAAATATCTGCTTCTGGCAAGCGAGCCATTCAGGCTGGGTATTAAAGAAATGTGCCAAAAGGAAAACTGAGTTCTTTGGAAATACAAAGATGTGTTTCTAAGAAACCTTTCCTTCATTTTACAAAAGAAGCCGAAGTTCTCAAAAAAATGAATTAAATTAAAATTCTGTCTAAACACAAACATCTGTAGAAGAAAGCACAGTCTGACATTGGCTAAATTATGATTTAAATCGAGATTTATCTAAGAATCAAAGTACGAAAGAATAAGTGAAAAAAGATTACAGACTGATAGCTGAAGGATTAAGGCACATACCATATAAACCCACTGTCACATGCTTAATTCCAGTTGGGGATCTTACAGGATGTTGCATGCCATATCCCTCTCATTTTAACTTTGACTAACTTGTATTTTAAAGGTGTAAACCTACAATAGTAAGTGGGAACTCAGGTCTGATTGTGGAAAACACTTTGTGGCAAATTAGAGCTAATGATTAGTTCCAAAACGGAGAAAAGCACAGAATTGCTCATTTTTTGATTGCTAAAAGACCATTAATTGATCATTGATCATCATCACAGTACACTGTGAGAGGCACCAAAGCAACTTTGTTCAAATTACACCAAACTCACATTGAAATACCACAAATCTCTGTGTTTCTTCGTTCCAGGTTCATTCCGAGTCCAGAAAATTCCAGATATTCATGTGTTTTCCTGCAGATAAGCACTGTGAGAAAATCCTTAGAGAAGAAGAGACATAGTATGAAAGACACACAGAGAGACATTCAGAAAGGTGGAGATAAATACGGGGGCAGATAGAGTCGAAACACGTGGTTTCATCGCCCGGCATTTCAGACAGCGCTTCATACGGTCACGCTGCTGCCCTCTCTGAGCCCGTGTTCTGCTTGAAAATGAAATTTTCAAAAGACTTTCACTCCCTTGAAATCATGTTTCAACTGCGGGGCAGTGGGGCATACAAACAGGTTCACTCACAAAACTCATTGTTGTGGTCTGTCATAGCTGTTTGTGCTGGATTATGGACTGCTTTTATAGGGTTTTCCAGTCTAGGAACCACTGTAAATCCAATTATGTAAAAAAAAAAAAAAAAAAAAGCTCCTGCTCATCAGTCAGTATTTGTAAAGCATAGAGAGATGTATGTTATTTATTGTCCTCCTGGATCAATTTGTAATATACTGATCATTCCCAGAGGGCGGAAAACAAGCAAACAAAACCTAAAGTTGTAGTCTTCAGAATTTCAGTCCTTGTTGATATGGCAACAGCCATAGTTAATGACTGAAAATACAAAAAAAAAGTGAAGATAAGAGTGTGAGAGAGAGCTGTTGAAGCGCCAGACAGAGAATATGTACACACACCTTTCGACACACACTGTCAGACAGAGAAAATACAGTGACATGAAATAGGAGAAGGGGAAAGATTTGCAGTTTGTCCTACACAGGAACATATTAGATACACGGACACTGACACAAGCAGTCATATTTCATTTCCCCCCTTACAGAGAGTTTTCATTTCCTCTCGGGCAGGTGATATCCACCTGCAGGACATGTGACAAGGGTGTACAGTAAGCACACACACACACACACACACACACACTGAGGTGGAAGGAAAGGAAGCTGGAGAGAAGCAGAGATAACGTGGATAACAGACGAAGAGATCTCGACAACAAGGAAGCGAGTGTGATGCGTGTTCCTCCAGAGTGAATTACCATTAAAAGGCAAGCAAGCAGAAGAAGTAAGAAAAAAAAGGCAGAGGTGAGAGGAAGGGAAACAGTTGCAGCCCTGTGGGCTACACAGACAGACAGAGGAGGAAGTTGGCTTTTCTTCTCCTCCCACCATCTGCCCCTCCGATTCTCTCATTTACTTCATTAGAGCGCCGCGTCTCAAAGCCGCTGCTCCCAAATGGCATCAGCTGTGCATGTGTGTAACTAGTGCGTGTTAACATGTGGGCACATATCTCAGACACTCTTGCGCATGGAGCAGTGTGCTTGTGAATGCATATGTGTGCGTTTGCAAGAAGTGTGCATGTGCGTGTTCCCCAAGGCAGGCTTGTATATATGTGTGTAGTGTGTGTGTTTGGAGGGCTAACCTAAGGCAGGTCCTGTTCAGAACGGAAGGAGCAGATGACTGCAGCACCCACTTCCATAAACAAAATCTGGTGAAGTGGTAAAAAAAAAGAGCAGTCACCTGGCTCACACGCTTTTTTCTAAAGTCTCCTTGTGCTGCTCACTGTTTTAATAGACTTTAAGCTCTCCTAAGCTTTTATTATTAATTATCCTGAGCTGCTCTAATCTTAACTTGGCACTGATTTAAAGTAATAGTTTACTTGCTTCAAATCCATAACATCAATTTATCCAAGGAAACTTCAGCAGAGTTAATAAAGAAAGTTGAACTGAAAAGGTCAGTGAAGACAATGTGGGTGATTTTTATTAGCTTTTGGAATATTTTCCCAAAATTGAATTTGTGCCTAAATGGTAAAAATAATTCACACACTCGTGTCTGATTTGACTTTTGATAGTCTCGTGTTCTGTAGAGAGGCAGATTTGATGATTACACTCCATCTATCATCAGCTTCTTTTCAAAGAATAAACTACAGCAGGTGGAAAAGCCTTGAAAACATTTACACCATCATACAACTCTTCACTTCAGCCTGAGCTAATGAATTTCTGCTTGATATCTTTGCAGTCCCTTCAGTCAAGGTGAAGCCACTATACCTGCTGTTAAATGAAGACTTGATGAACCAGAAATATAGACAGTTAAATGACAATGAAAATAAACCTGCATTGCAGGTTTTCAGACCTTTTTTAATGCAGCTGTGGGTAGGGCAGAGCATCCATCATATCTGTGGTAGAGGACACTGACTAGCTGCTATCTGATATTTAATAAAAGGCCAATGTCTGCTAAATAAAATGGCAAACCAATATATCTAACCTCGCGTAGTATGAGCTTTTATATAACTGCCTGTGTACTTCTTTCCAGTGTAGTAGAGCAAAAAAAGCTTTCTGACTCATTCAAAACAATGAGATTTGATATCGTAATCAATAATAAAGGTTCGTGAGCTTTATGGTAATTATGTAAATGAACATTTGACCGGTCACACTCTGTGGCTAAAATTGCTGATTGTGCTCTGATTGTTGTTCACAGTTGGGTTTCTGTTTCTGAACCAACACTAAAAACAGGAGCTTTGCATCGGCAGTCGCCAAACAGTCGTCTCTGCTGTGTTCAAGTGATTTCTCAAGTGCCATGCGGAAAACAGACATAATCAATTGTTGTCTTAAGTGTCGCTGCCACTTTTGAGATCGTAATCAAGCTTTGGCACTTGTTTAGAGGAGTGAGTGACGCGCATACACTCAGGCTGCATACATGTGTTTCAGTAGCAGGAGTGACAGTGGATGGAGTAACGCTCAGGCTGGCATTGGATGGACAGACTGTGAGCTGTCACTCACTGATCCTCTCCGTTCCTGTTCTGAATCCTGGATATCAACTCCCGCATCTCTCTGTCTCATTTTCTCTGCCTGGAAGTTTTTGACTGGCATGAGAGAGAAAGAGAGGGGAGGGGAAAGTCAGCAGTACCGACAGCTGACATGGCATTCTAAGTTTGTAACTCTGCTGTGTTGCTGTTTCGCAGCGCAGTGCTTCCAGGCTGAACGCTCTTTGTTGTGTGACATCAAACATATAAGAAACCACATTCATGCTCCTTCATTCCCCTCGTGAACAAGTTCAACTCGGCAGCTCCTTCAACTGTATATATGCCACAGGAGACCACATAAACCCTCATTCAAGGCAAATGGGGAAAAAGGGAACAAGTCAAAGGCAACTCTTCTAAAGAAACATTATGAGGGTGTTAAATTTCTGCCACAAACTCGAACATCTGAACTTAATGAAGGCCCTTTATCACCTCTGAGAGCCACCTTGGTTTGTTTTCTTCCACATTTTCCTGCAGATTTCTATTCTTGCAAAAGAAGCACCTTCCACAGAGCAAAAACTTGCAACACTTCACGTCAGAGTTTGTGCTATCACCGTCCTGGAAGTAAATCTAGTAAAAAGGGAGGATGGAGGTAAGCGCTAATGAAGCTTCGTAAGGAGAGATGGTGATGCAAGGACACAGTTTTATCAGTGGGAGGGCTGCTGTAATCGTCTATCAAGGGGAGGGAGGCGGCGGGGGGTCCCTAGTTATCAAGACAGCTTTGGAGATTCACAATTCACAAAGAACCTGCAGCAATGGGGAAGAAAGAGGGAGATTGTGTGTGTCTGAGACTGTGGGAAAAAAACACACAGTAAAAGTACGGCTCTGGAGTGAGATAACCTCCATTTTTAAGCTTCTCTACTTTCTTGTTTAAATGTGATTGCTGCCTTGAGAGTGGAAATGAAGTAATTAATTAAGTTGACATACAGTGTTTGCTCACAGCAAGTCAGATTTTGTAGATGAAATGAAAGTTAATTGTTCAGTACTGAAAGTTTTTTTTGTCTAAATGGAGACGGCATTTTTCAGAGCTTTCTTTGAAGTGTAAAAATGGGAAGAAACTTTGTGCACCTGGTTTTCCTCAGATCACCTGGTGCTGCTTCGACTTCATGCTGCAAATGTAGAAGTACAACAGAATGAATTTTCTGTCCATCAACTAATCAACTGATGTGTCAATCGTTTCAGTTCTACACTGACAGCTGGTAACGGCCGCTACGGAAGTAGTGAATTTAGCTATTTTATGGTACAAGAGTGTCCGTGGAGGCTCCACTGGCTGTGAGTCCAGGTGACCATGATGAGATGACCTGATGTGATGATACTGTGGAGTATTCCTTTAAAAGACCCTATTGTTTTGGTAGGGCAATCTGATTAGTAAGCAGAAAAGCAAAAACTTTATATTACATTATGTTGTTTGTTAATGCAGTACCCTGCCCTTTCATGTAAATGATTATGTGCTTGTGTTTATACATGTGGCATTTGAAGGCTGTTTGCACATTTAGTATATATCACAGACACATAATTTACTATATGCAGAAACAAATTGAAACTAATCACCACATCAGCACCGAGAATATAAACTTGCATTCAGTGACGCTCTGCAGCTGCGTTCATATCAGCACAGAGACGCAAACAGCTCTCGTTCAGTTGCTTCCACACTCAGAGGCGATGAGTGTATAACATAGATATAAAACTATACAGGCAAATGAAACACTTACTGCTCATTCGCCTGTGTGTGCATGTATAATGAGCATCTGTGCTTTTTTTATGTAACGTTATTACCTTTAACAGCGCACCTGTCTGTTCTGCGCCTAAAGAACGGAGCTTTTTGCTTTTTTTTTTTTTTTTTGGAAGCCCTTTTAAATGCCAGCCGGCAATTGGCTTGGTGGGTAGTTAGAAAGAGGAGGACTGACACACAAATACACAGACACGCGCTTGCACGGCAGAAAACATTCTGTTGGGAAAATAGTGCTGCTAATTAGTGGAATTAGCTACAGATCAAAAGGTTCAATTAAAAAGTGGTGTTGTAGCGTGGAGGCAGCGGGCCTCATTTGCATCACAACACATGTTCAGCTCGGACGAGGCAGACGGACGGATGGACAGACGGGGGGATGCTGCAATATGGCATGTACCTCTCAGGAAGTGCAATGAAAAGCTAAAACTGACATCAACATACTACAAACAGCAAATACACTACAAGAAGCATGGCTCATAGGGGCGGTTCTCCAAAATTACCAAAGCACATATGGCAATTTTTGGTTTTACTTGTTTCCTGCCTCTGAGACGTCCTCCGCTTTCATGGGAACTATTTTCCCAAAACTGAGCCAAATGACTCCAAAACTATCTGTATGGCTATTGTTCGGGGCAGGTGAGATAAAGGAGCACAGTCATGTATGCAAACACTTGCCTGTACAGCTTGAACATACCAGGAGATGAGAAATGGCATTCATTCGCTCAAAGACTCCTAAATGAGCACACACTCCCATTTAAGCAAATGAAACATGAGCATTAATTTGCCCCTGAAACAAACATGCACACACAAGCAAAGACAGATATGTGCACACATACACCAGCTAATTAGAAGCATTCCATTAATTTGCACACAGGGAAACGCACACACACACTCGTGACATTGCCGTGTGGTTGTCCGTACAGTGCGTGTTGTTGGCCTTTTGAGTTCCAGGCTTAATTAAGAGTATAATTAAGTGTGTGCTGTTATGGCTTTGCTCAGTGGGGTGTGTGGTTTTGTGTGTGTGTGTGTGTGTGTGTGTACAGTTATGCATGCATGCATGTGTGGACATCCCCCGAGCTGCTAAACGTGCTCTCTGCCACAGCTTGGACCAACACGGCCAATTCACAGCACTGCTAATTTACCATTTAAATACCACATGTTTGACTCCTAATTAAATACAGCGCAGACACCAGCAGCACACACATTTTTTTTTTCTTTCCCTCCATGGTGTCGTATTTGTCAGAAACTTCACAGTCTAAACGTCATTCCATGCAAAACGTGATTCCCTGCTTTATTTTATATGTTTCATTCATGGGTTCTGTGACTATTTTTCCCTCTGGCTAAATGTATGTATTTCTTTCTCGCTTTGTGTTCTCTTTCAAAGTCACCCTTGTTGCTCCCTCTGTCACATTTTTATCAGTGACATGTGAGTGTGTGCGTCAGGGTAGATCATATGCTTTCAGGCTTTGAATGTATTCCCATAGTTTTTACAGCTTTTTAGTTGAAAACAAGTGCTACAAGTCTCTACAAACGACCCATTTCACTTGGTAGTAATTTCACTCATTGTTAATATGAAAAAAAAAAGTTCTTTCAAAGCCATTTGTTTAAAGATTGGGCATTACTGGGCTGATACTGTGGAGACTTACTTTGGCATAAGGGTTTTTACAGCAGCGTTAACAACATTATATTATGCCCATCTATGCTACTTAGCAAGGACAGTCATTATTTACATGACAGCAAGAGGTCGCGTGTCAGGAAAATGTTAACTTAGGTTGTTTTAAGCATTTTCACAGTCAACCAGTGCTGTCATTTCCCCAGCCAGAACAGTCTTGCTTTGTTAGTTTGAGGGTGCAACCATGCCAGCGCCTATTTTGTGTGTGTGTGTGTGTGTGTGCATGCGTGTGTGCGCAGCGCGTGTGTGTATTCCCATGCTTCTACTGTCTGCTACAGTGGCAGTTTGTAGCTCCACGCTGTGTTAAATGGGAGTGTCCAGGCTGCTACCAGGCCTCATTCATCAGCTTCACACAGGAACGGACCTGGCTGCTGGGAAAACCGCCTGGGACACACATGTGCACACACACACACACACTTACACACAGAAAAACACACTCAGTACATACAAATGTTTAGCAAACAGCTAATACCCCCTGAACACCACAAATAAATACTTTGACAGAGCATATTTTAGAATATGTGCACGTACATTAAGTGTATCCAAGCTGAACACACACACTTGACCTCATACTGGGAATATTTGACACTGGCACCTTCTCTCTGACCTGTGTGTCCTCCTCAGTGTCCCCATGGCATTTTCTCCACCGTTCTCAACCCCGCTTTGCTATTTTGCAGCTGAGTCTTTCACGCCTGACTCCATCTGCTGCTTGGCTGCTACTGTTGTACCCATTCACACTGCAGCTCCTGCTTGAGCCAAACTTGCGCTTGGTACCAGTCCAGCAAATTTCCTCCAGCAGCATCAACCAGAATTAAAAAAAACAAAAAACAAAGAAGAAGATAAAAGGATTCTTTCTCTGGTGAAGTTCAGTGTTAGTATTTCCCAAGAGGCACCTCACTTCCATCTAGGTGCTAAATAGTTTTGAAAAGCACTCAATTTTTTTTCTTTTTTAATGTTAAAAGGTTAAAAAGCGTAAGACATGTCTATTTTTGCATTTTCAAGAATCTGTCTTTTAAAAGGTTTTGACGGCGGCTTGCAAAGCCACAATTGTTTGTGTGCCATTTGGTGAACCCTTTTATTCAAACTGCCTTCTAGTGCTGTGAGTGCATTCCTTGTTCACTAAGTATGGCTGAATATCCTTTTTTGTTCATTGCATTATTTAAATCTAGCACCTTGAGAGAACAGTGGATTTTGACAGGTTTTTCCTTCCTCAGAAGTTCCCTTGTAGAGTGTAACCAAGTGCACAGCCTCAGAGTTTAATGTTGAACTACTTTGAAAGTACCAGGGGGAATACAGTGTCTTAACGATGTCAGATTCAAAATACCTTGGTTTTTGTCATTATTTCAAGTCAGAAATGATTAGGATAACAAAAAACAGGCTTTTGAAACTGGGCCGAGTTTGTTCAGCTCTGGGATTGTTTTTAACTGAAGCATGTCTTGTAAGACACTGCAGTCATCTTTGCTCGAAATACATAGCTTTTGTTGCTGTTTACTACGATTTTCAGGTAATTTGCAAGAACTCTCACTTGAAATTCAATCATTTATCCGTTTACCTCTCGGGTTTGGTCTAACTTGTCCTACCTTTGCATTGAGGAAAAGAGTGCCTGAGAGTCATGGCTCAGATCAGGTCCTGGAAAGTCTTGAGAAACAGTTTCAGAGCTGCTCTCATCGCTGCACCGAGTCTCTTCTCGCTCCCATGAACTGAGGGGGAGATTTATACAGCTCCCCTTGACCTTGAATTTCCTGTTTAATCCTTTTTCTTTTTTTTTTTTTAAATTTTACACCACAAGTGTTCTGTTTCTCTGAAGACTTATGCCTTTGTAGTCTGAAATCGCTATTCCCTGTGTTGAGTTTCAGTAAAGGAAAAGAGACAAAAAAGCGACTGGAGAAGAAGGAAAAGCAGTTTAGAAAGATTAAAAAAAGAAGGAAAAAGCGTGTTATTCCCAGATGAAATTCTGTGGAACTTTTATCATCCTAACAAGTTGAAAAACAGCAGAAGTGGTGGTGCGGACATCGTGATCAATCCTGAAATTTTCTGCCTTGATGAGCAAACTCGGGAACTAACTAAAACCTTTACTGGAAAAACAAAGGGATGAAACACCTTTGCAGCGTCGCGCAGGTGTGTTATTTCTTTCTCTCAGGTCTTTTCGTGAGAGGAAACGAGCATGTCAGCGTGGTTACAACAGTCACGTTTTGATCCGGATCTTTTTGTTAACCCTCACTGGAGGTGCTGGTGTCACTGGTGTCATTTTTCTTTGCTGAACCAGTAGTGTCTTTCTAATGAGGTTAACCCCAATTCTGTGGGCTGCCACCTCCATATTGTACAAGGGATCAAAGCCCATGCTGACTGTGTAAAGCTTGTTTACTGTTAATATGTGACCTCCTTACTTCTGCAGAGTAATACATGCCGCCCGACTGTGCTCACTTCATTTTCACCCTGTGTGTATAGTGTGAATTAGTGAGAAAATACATGATTTCCTTCTGTTAATGTTCCCAACAGTCATGTTTGTTTCTATCATTGTCTGAATATAAATACCAGGGTGTGTGAGGGATCTTCCCCTAGATCTTCCTCCTGTGTGGACGTCCACTTCCCTCTTCTGCTCTGTACCTTTTCTCTTCTCTGTGAGCTTGGCCCCTCTTGCTAATTGGCCATCCATGCCTTCCCAGAGGGGGGACGGAATGTGATTGACAGGGGTGATAATCAGTGTAATGGCAGCTCGTAGTGGTGGCAAGGCCAGCTGCCTGCCAAGGTGTTAAGAAAGCCTGCAGAAAAGGAGCGAGAAGGTGGGAGGCTGCTTCTTATCAAATCCGCCACTGGTGTTTTGTGACTGTGTGAGTGTGTATACATATGTGTGTATGTGTGTGTGCCAGGATGGGTGTACAGAGACACCAGCTCAGCCACTGTTAGCTCAGCTTGGCTGTGAGCTTATTGTTCCCATTTACCCTCCTCTGAGTTAGTATCTGTGCTGAGGAATGCCACTTTCTCCTTAATTTCTCTCATTTCTACTCTCCTCCCTCATTTCTTCTCTCACCTCACTTCCTCTCGTGTACGTTCCTCGCTTACCCATGCAACCATGGAGGTGTCATTAGCACCGTGTCCTAATTAGTCCGGTGCCAGCTAATTGTGCTTCTGACGTCGTGTCTCTGGGGAGGCAGGCCTTGCTAATTTCAATAAGAGTAAACAAGCAAACCGCTCCCCACTGACGGCTATGGATTAATTAGAGACCATTCACCGCATGTGCCGACTGAAGGAAAGGGAGGGAGTTTGTGGAGAGGGGGGACGTTTGGGGAAGACGTAGTGTAGAAAGACAGCAGAAAAAGCTGCAGATGAAGAAGGCGAGGTGAACAAGAGTTCGCTTTCATTGTTGTCACGCAACACGCTCAGAGACTGACTCTCATTTTAGGAAATTACCATCACTTTCATTTTGCGCAGCGCTTCCAAAGCGCAGTCCTCTCGAGCGGCAGCTCCCCGTTGAGAGACAACGCCCCAAATGCAGTTGTTTTTCACAAGTTTCATTTAAAAGGTTGGAATGAAACAAACAAGTCTGTGTTCTTTTCCTTGAGAGAGGCTGATTTGTGTATGCTTAGGGCCCAGATCACCACAGTAAAGGCTGTCACTTCTTTACAGTGTTGTTATTTCTCATTCAACCTTACAGAGCTGCTGTTTTTTTTTAAATTTAATATTTCAGGTTGGCTGAGCATGCATGCTTCTACTCAGCAACACTTCGCCTCATGTTCATGCAGCTACAGATACACCTGAGAGCTCCTTCAGTACAAGTACAACTTTTTGTACTTCTGTCCACTGAGCAGCTCTGCTTGAGTGGCTCCAGTTTCAGTGCCTTGCTCAAGGGAGCTTCAGGGGCATTTCATCTGAGAAAAGACTCATTCATTTTAAGGCTGCATGGCTTGAAGGAGGTTTGGTAAATGTGATAAAATCGTTGCCACAGTGAAATGAGATGTGATAAAACTCATTGTCTGTGTCTTGTATACAGAAAATAGACTGTGCAGTGAGATGAAAATAAAATCTGATCACAGTTCTTTTGAGACAATCTACTTTTTTTGGTGCATGCAGACAGAGGGGCAGAGTGTAACCCAGGTTAGTTTTTGTTGCTTAAATTTATGATGTCCCGTAAATGACTCGCATGCAGACGGTAGATGTCTGCACACAGAGAAGCCTCCAGTCTCCTCTCCGTGCATGCAGCTCAGACAGGTGTCTGTCAAAAAATCTGTCCGTTTGAAAAGAGTAGAAAGAAAGAAATGCAATGAAGCCTGGGCGTGTCTCAATTAAACCTTGGGCCTATGCATGGGAAACGCTGCTACTTTTCTGGTGGCAGATGAGCTGATGCAAAGGGTGAGCAGGTGCTGCGCTCACTTCCACCCCCATATGAGAAACTCACAGTAGTCAGGAGTGAATGGATGGACTGCTATGTGCCTGCCTATCTGTCTCTCTGGCTTCCTTTTTTGCTATCTGTGAAATGCAAGTCTTCACATCTCACTCTGCTCCAAACCGTATCGCACTCTACCTTCTCACCTAATTAATCACGCTATTGAACTTGATGCCACTCAACAAAAACCAGCTTCCAGAGAGAGAGGTGAACCCCCCCATTCCCATTCCTCACCCCCCCCCCCTTCATTCTGGTGTGATTGCTATGTGCGAAAGGTTTGTTTTTCATGGTCCAGATATTTGGCCGCGCTCATTGTTAAATCGGGTTCACCAAGGGTCCGTCTTTATCACCACAGGCCTGTCTATGTGCCATTAGGTCGGGCATTAACAGTCGAGCTCCACATCCTCTCGTGATGAAGCAGGCTTGTAAATCTGAGGCTGCTGAAGGGTGTGTTTCGCCTCCCTCAAGAGATGAATGGACTAATGGACTTTCATTACAAGAGTCATTGTTGACTCTTAAGCACACCCGCATCCACACGTACACTATTAAAATGTAAATACAGGCACTCTTTTGGGGAAAAAAAAACCAAATACAGATAAACTGTGAAAATGGCAAATACACACACTCGAATCCAGGAACACACACATTGCACATATCCTCTCACATTCTGTAATGACAGCAGTTAGAGCTGCCTCAAGGGAACAGAGGTGTTGGTGCAGACGATGTGATGGACGGTTATTTTTCAAGAAGACGAAGTTAACACTTTCGTGTGTGTGTGTGTGAGTCTGTTTCAAGTTTTGTCATCACAGCACATGTGGATACAGCTTGTGTATGAGATGGTAAGAAAGAGAAAGAGAAAAGGAGGGGGAGGCAGAAGGGAGAGGGGAGAGATGGGGTAAGGATTTATGGGTGTAATAATGGAATCTCAGTGGCTGGGCCATTGACACTGAGGCATTTTCTCTCATTCTCCTCCCATTATTAGATGGATGGAACAGGAGGGAGTAAGCACAGCAACATATGGGTGGGAGAAAATGGCACGCTGTAGTGTCGGAGCGCAGATCGCATACTGTGGTGATTGCTCTGCCTTGATGTCATCCAGGCATCCTTACACATCAAGCTGTATTAAATAATTTCTTGGCTGTTGACTCCATTTCATTTGGTTGTCACAGTTTGACTTTGGAAATGTTAATCTCCATCATTTGGTACATGTAAAAACATCATCTGATGTTTAACGTTTAGTGACAAAGGTTTCTGGATTTGCAGGCCACTTGGGATGAATAAAGTGCTTTTGAATTAAACCCAATGAAATGTATAATTAAGAGAGTGTCCCAGGGCTCAGTTCAGCCTCCCATACCAGTCAGATCAATATAGAGTTAAATTCTCATTTTTATCTGTACACAAATGGTGCCGTGGCCTGACTTTGAGATTGATTTTATCCATCTTATCTTCTTAACACGTGTTATGATGTCGTCAGTATTAGCATGCAAATTTGGCCCAAATAATCTTGTGCTTGTAACAAATGATTTTTAAATTCTGCTGCATATTCATCAGGATTTTGCTACCTGACCTGAGCACAATGGGCCCAGTCACAGCATCAGGTATCTGTTCTGTTCTGTTGCTTGGGTTGGATTTAGGTTTGGATAAGTTTAAGTTGAGTGTAATACATCAAGAAATTCTTCTCGTTCCGTCTCATAGCAGTTGTCTGCATCCCTGGATTTATGTACAAGTGCTGCAATTAGAGCTGGGTTCATGTTTCAGGTCGTGGCCTGTGCAGAACTCCAGTCATCCACCACTTTAGGTAAACTCGTTCCATACAATACTGAGTGATCTTTCGCAGTTAAATGCTTAACTGTTGTGTTGCTGATGTATATTATGTTTACATCTAGGTTCAGCCTCCTTTCAAAGTCTGTGTACCTTCACATTGTGTTCTGGTCTCATTATAACCCACTGACTCATACAGTACACAGTTGTGGCTTTTTTTTTAAAATCTCTAAGGCCATTGCGTCGCCACTTCCTGATTATCTGTGCTGCTGTAAACATTGGCAGCGATGACTGTTTACAGTAATGTGATTTGTTTTTATTATCTGGCCTTAAGGTCACCGCTGCATTAAGCAAAATTGCTCCGGCACTCTTGTCCTTGTTCAGCTGCCTGCAAATGAATTAAAGCTGTGAAGTCTGGTAAAATCTGCCACGGTCCAGAGTAAACTGTTAACGAAGGATCTTCTGGTATGCTCAATTAGGGAGATATTTTTGCTTCATGTAGTGGATGTTTACGTACTTATGTTTGCTGTTTTGAAATACTGCAGCACTCATGAAGAAACTTTATTTTGCTTGTGCTTTCAAGTAACTTTCAAGTTGTTTATCTGCAACTTTCTTGCTTTTTTATACTGTTTTATAATGACCATGTTTCCCATGGGGCGGGGGTGTATATTTAGTCAAAATAAGCTGTTAAAAGAAAGGTTCATGTGTCCACCATACATCCATATTCTCTATCTTTACAATTCCACTACGCCCACATCTTCATTATGTTCCAGAGACCTTCTTCCAGTATGGCAGATTGCCACGAACACTGCTCATTGGCTGTCACTGAGCCACAAACACCTGCTATTTCATAATTAACACCTGCTGAGTGATAACAGACACCTGCTTTTGCCTACATTGATTACTTTACAGTGACAAAATTGAATGTAATGAATGGCTAAACGCTTTCCTTCATTTTCATCAAAGTAGCATCCTCAGCACTCATCACGGGCACATTTACACCGCAGCTACGCAGCTCTTCATCAGCATAAGGACAATTAGCTCTGTTATAGGAAAGGTGGAGGTCAACTACACACAATCAGTTTAAAAAAAAATGGCACACAACCAGATAGATTAAAGGATTTAACACACACAGTTTCTACTGGCCAAACCAGGCTACACTGCATTTTGCTTGCTACAAAATCCTGTAAATTAAATGAGACAACCTTGTAGTAATTCTCTTCTAAAACATGGTTTTCTTTGCTTGTATCAGAAATGGTAGTGTACAAAACAGTGTCACCACAGGGTCCATTTAGTAGCTGTTCTGGAGCTTTTGATTTACCTTGTCTTCCTCAGCCGAAGTTGCTCGGTTATCATGGCATTGCAGATGTTTGCTGAGCGCTCAAGGACTTCTCATTCATGCTGGCTTAGAAGTCAGAATTAAAAGTGATTTACCAAAGTGCCAAATCATCCTGTGCTTGTTTTACACAATGTGATTTAAGGCCTTTGCTAAATCATTTAGGTTGACTGGAAAGTCTGGCATGCATATGATCTGCCAAGCTGCACTGATATTTAAATAAAATGTCAGCATTCATTATATCGTTTTACATTTTCAAGCTCCCAGCTGTACTGTGAGCATCTAATATTTATTGTGCGGTACTGTGTGTTTTCAGTTACCAGATTGAAAAGGGTTCACCTGAATTGCCACAGACAACGAGCGGGAAAGCTGTGGAGAGTTAACACAGCATATTCAACATGCTCAGAGTGCATCAATAGAGCATCAGCATTTGCCACCAGACATTCAAAAGACTGATGAAAAGGATCGGGTCTTAGGTTTTGCTAAGTTAACTTGAGAAGAGGCGCAGAAAGTAAATGAATTCCTCCACTTTTTCTCAGCTTATCATCATCAGAAAGACTGTGGAAATTTCTTAAAGAGTCTTGATGCTGAAAGCCACACAGCATTAGCATCTAGCAAGAGGAAATAACATGCATACCACAGAGGAAAGCAGGCAATCACAAACTTAAGATTTTGAATGGAGCTGTAAGTGTGCTTACATCAGTGCAGCCAAATGCTCTTGCAGTTTAGGAATACCACTGTTTTGCAGAGTGTTCTGAACTCCATGCTCGAGATCACTGCTTCCGTTCTCAACTTTTCATCAAAGAAAAAGGTGAATGTTGCAGGACTGGTGTGGAGTTGCCCTCATGTTCACCCACCGCTGTATTTCA
Organism: Toxotes jaculatrix; assembly: GCF_017976425.1. Taxonomy (NCBI): domain Eukaryota; kingdom Metazoa; phylum Chordata; class Actinopteri; family Toxotidae; genus Toxotes; species Toxotes jaculatrix. The sequence continues at coordinate 6,534,370 of NC_054417.1, forward strand.
AACAAGAGAGCAATTGAAATATATGTTAATCCTCAGCTCGTTTTCTCTGCTATCCCACAGCGCAGAGCAGCATAATATTTCCATAGCGATTCGGACATTTTTGAGGGATTAAGGGGGGTTAGAAGGTGGTCGGGGAACCCCAGGCAGCTCTACACACACACACTACATCAGCTGACAGTGAGCACGGTAAAGAGCATGTGTTTAACTGTGATTGATGCACTGTCAGTAATGTAGAAGACAGTGGGAGTCCAGATTAGAGAAAATGACCCATGGGAGTGGAATGAGAGATGGGTGGGAGAGATGGAGAGAGCAAGAGAGAAAGCGAGACAGACAAAAGATGGTCTCTGTGAACGTCTGATAACCCGTTTTCTCACTGCGACATATTTCACTTTGAAGCCCAGTCCATTGCTGTGCCGGCCCAGAAACTAAGATATGCACGAGTTTCTTTTTGCTTCCTGCTGTTGCCTTTTTAATCTGTGTCTCTTGTTTTGTAAAGAAGGCTTAATTTCTGTCAGACACTGCAGTGGAGATACCCAAAGCCCCCTTTTCAAAGTCCACCCAGTGACTTTAGCAGAACAGTTTTCACGCTGTGTATGAAATTAAAGTTTGCAAGTTGTGCTTCAGTGTTGCTGTCATGGCAGGAATTTATCTTAATTCAAACAGTTATGCTGGCATGATAAATTATTTCAAGCCCAGGTATGAATTCTGATATTCAGAGCCTTCACCAGTGTTTCACCAAGGCAAAACATGTCTCCAGATAGCAGAGGAAACCGCTGGAGCTTCTGATTATCTTTGGAAAACTGGTGTTTGATTTCATGGTCCAATTATATTCTGGTCATTTACACTTGTGGCTTAAGTAAACACGGTGGGAACTTGATTGATTACCATGCATTGAAATCCTGGTATTGATTTAATTCAATAATATGTCAGATAACATGGCTTTTTTAGCATGTGTGTGCACCTGTGTGCCTCTATGGGCTTGTGTATTCATGCACTAAAAATACGTACTGAAACACAGACGCATTCTTCAGACTTCATTAACTCCATCATGCAGTTGTTATAACTAAATACAGTCCTGACCTTGAAGTGTCATTATTATGGTAATATAACTGTATCAACTTTTCAGCTACAGTGAGTTATTCCAATTACTTTTCATGCTAAAATGGCTTAAAATACTCAGCTGTGTCTGAAAGAGAAAAAAAGTGTAAAATCTTCAACATCAGCCTTCGGCATTCAACAAGTGAAGAATAAAATGAGTGAGATAGCCTGAAAATTACAACTGATTGTCCAAGAACAAATTTCCCATGCCCTAAATCACTGAAATACCAAATTAAAGAATGCCTACATGTGACAGATTTTCCTTCCCTGCCACTGTACTCAGTAATACCCTTAGGTCAGCACCATAAAAAATGGTCATAGGCTCCCATATAATGCTTGACAGCCATAAAACTGATAAGACGATTTGCTAACAACAAAGGATCCAACTATTCTGTATCCTTGGCATTTTTGTTACATATCAAAGACTGTGTACTTTGAAAAGGAATTGTTGTTCTGCTAAGATAAATTACTTATAATCTAATGACTATGAAAAAATAACATCAAAAATGAGAAAAAACAGTGCCAGTGTGTGATTAATTATGTGCAGTTAATCACATTTTTCCCCGGATAGAAGAGATATGTTTCTGGAAAGTGCATCTGCTGCTATAAAAGCCCACACAGGACAAAAGCAGCAACCCCCATCCTCCTTTTTTATGCTGCTGCTTGATTTCAGGATAAAATACAGATTATTTTCTGTAAGGACAGAAACAGTGGGTGGTTATGGTGTAGCTGCACAATGGAAATCTCCAGCATGTGGTGAGCTATGTCATCCGTTGCCAGCAAGGAGCCTTTGCAGCTATTATGGATGTTTGCTTCATTTATAGACGGGTTTGTCAGTGTCAGGGGCCTGAGAATAGAGCTGAAAGCTGTCTGAGGGCGGCTGGGGCCCTGACTTAGGGACCACAGGGTGCAAACAGGATATGTTTGAGACTGAGAGTCATAAAAGCATTTAGAGATTAAATAAAAAAAATAGGTGAGATACAAATGCATGTTGAAATTTGTGCTAGTGTTTGCATGGGTTTGAGTTTGTGTGCTTCTTGTGCATTTGTCTGTGGGTACAAAGAGAGAAAAAGTACCTTGGCAGCTCATCCACTGTGGCTGTAAGCATGGCCCCAGCAGAGGGTAATGGCCCTTATTCTAATCCTCTAAAAGATGAGGGGTACAAGAGGTTCAAATGCACAGACGAGAGGGAGGAAGAGACAAAAAAAGAGGCAGGGGAGGGATGGAGAGGCCCCATTCCACACCTCATTGAGTCCTCATTCAGAACGGCTGGCACTTCATTAAAAAACGAAGGCATCTTCCACAGAAACAAAAAAAAAGGGGCCGCTTGTTGTTCATTCTCCATCACGACGCACAGAAAGCCCGGAGAGTGTATTTGTTTTATCGCAACCACAGAGCACCCGAGCGTATCTTCTGAAGGAGACGGGCTGCAAATTTGTAATTTATGATAATTGTTTTCTCCAAATATATAAATATATAATATATGATTATTTCCGGGGGAGCACACACCAGATGATGCGAAGTTTCATCAGATGAGGGCTGAAAAATTGCTCAAGCAAAATGTTTCAGATGCCGGTGAAGTGAGGGAGGTGGAACATGGTGTCAGAACAGTTGTATTTTTACACATGAATGCATGCAGACACAGGGACACACATGCAAGTCAAGCCTCAAATGACTTAACAGCAAGTTTGTTTGTTTTTTGTAACTTTGAACAGGGTCAAGGTTGGATAAAGAGCATTTATTGTATTTAACAATCTATCTTCTGTTGCCACCAGCTACTGCCAGACAGCTGTACCATCAGCATGACTTTATAGTCCAGAGAAATCAGTTTCACCTCTGCACTGATCCTTTTTTGTCTCCTTTGAATCTCATGTTATCTTTCACATGTTGGCCTATCATGTGAATTTCCTCCTATGAGTACCTGTTACCTACCAGGAACCTGAATAATGTAGCTTTTGCTATCAGTTGTGTTCTGCCACTGGCTACTCCGTGTGCCGGGGTCAAGGTACGTTAGTTTTTCTCTCCAAAAATCCTTTCGTGGGAGGGTCACAACCAACAAAGCGGTCATGGTGAGCTCTTTTTGTCAGAGTCTCTATCTCTCGGTCTCCATCCTCCACGTATTGATCGTTCCCCGACCTTTCACCCTGACTCTGAGTAATGGAATTGCCTGTCGTGGACACAGGCCCTGGTCAAGGTCTGGTCAAAACGTACGGCACATGTTTGCACGAACTCGTCGATCGATGCCTCGCTTGCTCCCATGCCAGATAGAATAGAGTCTTCCACTGTATCATTTTTGTCAGAGCTTTATCTTGCTTCCTTAAAAGTCCTTGAAATTCAGCTGAAACTCACATGTTTGGAGAGCAGAGCTTCTGCAGTATATTCAGTGGCCACAGGCTTCTTTTTTTACTTGAGGTGCTTTTAAAAATATATGTTCTGTTTTGGTGCCTAGCACATATTTTGAACATTGTCTTTTTTATATGCAGGCAACACACTGTAAAGCTGATTCTTGATGTTTTAGAAGGGTTTTCTTCTAAATAAGAAGCATCTCAACACAGTGTACACCTGCTCTTACAAAATGATTTCTGGCATGAAAGGAAGCAAAAATCTTGAAGTTGTGAGTCATCTTAGGATCCTTGCTTGCAAAACACTTCTTTAAAGAGTGACTCATGTGTGCCTTTGTAGCGCTGACAGATAAATTTCAGGTTTGTTCCCTTTTTAAAATTTAATTTATCCTACAAAATCAGGCTCTCAGCGATAGAGCGTTCTGTCTGCTGCAGACGCAAACCGAGAGAAAAGATGTAGGGTTGCTCCTAGAGAGTCGCTGGACTGAGATGAGAAGACGCACCACTCAAGAGTCTATCAGATTTCATTCTGGCAGATGGGAGCAGAGTGGGGAGGTACTGCCAGGTGATGGGAGAGATTGCGGTAGAAAATAGGGCAGCGTGGTTTATGGAAAGGTTCAAGTTGGGGATTGCCGTGACCGCCTTTAAAGGAATGTTTGTGGCGGTTTCCACAGTGATAGAGAGCGAGTGTTTGTGTGTCAGTAGTGGCTAGGGATTTAATTAGCATCTTAACCCTGTCCAAGTTAAATTTTAGATTTTTATTTGTTTTAGATGATGACTTTTCTTTTCAGTAACATACACATTTACATGAATTAAGTGTTAAGATTGGAATTTTCTGCAGTTTAGTCCCTGTTTTTCTTGTTTTTCTTTTAAAGGTCACATTTTCAGCAGCTCTTTTAGGTTTTACCACTGAGCTCTAGGCACTAAGTATAACAATAGTAATAATAATAATAATGATAACTGAAACACTACTGTGAAAATTGGCTTAATGTGTAATTCTTGATAGATTGAAAGAAAATGGGGACCAAAATTGTAATTTCCATGATCATCTTTGCAGTGTAGCTTCTTTTTATGTGACTGCGTGACCTTAACCCTCACCCAACACACACGGAAGAAAATTCTTACACACACACATAAACACCAATGCCAGGAATCTGGACTCCCCTTGAAATAGCTGGACCCTCTGTGCCATGTTGATGACACACACACCGGGAAAAAGCACCCAGAATAGCAGCACTGCCACTTCCATTGCATTCCACTACCCAGCTGACTGCCCTGTGGACACACACACACAAAACATACACACATACTGCTGCAGTCTTACACACATACGCAGCTACACCGGACATGTCACATGAATATTTTTCAGCACACACACACACAGAGGGGATAATCACTCCCCTCTGCCAAAAACCACACTGATACCTCTTCTCCCCACTACACACTAGTCTCCCATTAGTCTGATTTGGTGCATAGTGTCCACTGCTTGCCCCATCAATGAACAATACAAGTTCAGCCTCAGAGAGCCCTTAGCCAATCCCTCAGCTGTTTGGAGTTGGTAGTGGACAGCCGAAACACTGGAATAGTCTGCACCCCCACCAATTGCAGCACAGATCAGATATCAATTTGTCAACAGAGCTGGCTGGTTGGTCGGCCGGCTGGCTGGCTGGCTGGCTGGCTGGCTGATACAGAGCCTGGAGGCAGAGGTGAGTCAGCAACTCAGACAGCCAAGAGTGGAGAGCGAGCCAAACAACCAGCCGGTGGATTCAGCTGCAGAAAGTCTAAACTCTGACTTTTGGAGAAAAGTTGGGAAAGTTGAGAAGATGTCCACACCAAAAAAAAAAAACAAAAAAAAAACACGAAACCTGTTTCTCCCTGTGGATATGTAACATTTTTAGACCAACTCTTATTCCTTTCAGTTATAATTGGTGGTTTGATAACAACCCTTTTACTGCAATGTTGTGGGTGTATTGTGTTTCTAAATTTATAATGTGTATGAGGATTTTGATCAATTTCAGCCCCACGGGTGCAGTTCCACACAAATTCCGAAGATCTCACAACAAAAAGTATTTTACCGCTATTGTTCTTGTTTCCAGTATTTACTCTCACCTCCTTCTCAGAGCACATTGATCTTGTGAATTTGAGTGGGATGGCAGCTTTAGTGCATGCAGGAAAACTTTGAGTGTTTACCAGCTCGACTCGTAGCCTAAGTTGGAGAATGTTGTAATGCTTCTGGAGTCCTCTTTTTACCGCACGTTACAGCTTTTTTCATTCTAGATTACTTTTGCTTTTACTTAAAAAAACAAACTAGTGAGTTATCTTTGCCTGGTTATTGACAGACATGAATTGTTTTTTTGATTGATCTGCTTCTAGTAATTGCTACTGCAGATCTGTGCCAACTGAAAAGGATGTTGATTGAATGGAGAGGTCACTTGAGTCGGGTCAGGGCAGAACGACCCATCCTCACAAACAGAAATAAACACCGGCTGACCTGAGCCCAATTTCAGACTGAATAATGAAGTGAAAATTCAGTCTGATTCTCAAGCTAGAAAAAAACACCAGTTACGGTTTTCTTAGAGAGCATGCAAGGAGATGTCTTAAAAACTGCTTGTTTTGTTTGACCAACAGTCCAAAGCTTAAAAGTATTTAATTAACAGACATAAAAAGATGATGAAATCAGCAAATCTCCACATTTAAGAAGCATGAATCTGGGACTATTTGGCATTTTTGCTTTAGAATCTCCAGTGACAAAACAGTAATAGGATTAAGTAGCTATGGACTGATGACTTTGTTTAATGATGACTAACTTTCAAAATCAGTTTTCTGTTGTGGTGAGCATAACAGGGAGTGAAGAGCAACAATGCAGAACAGAGAGACAAACAAATGACTTACAAAATTAATAATAATAATTTAAATCCTGTTGTTTACTCTGATGCAAACCTGATAACCATCAGTCTGCCTGTTGGTGGGTCTCTGGCTCATGTGAACAACTTCCCTCCCACCTCTCGTCTGAGCTACTGTTTTTGGACTCCAGCCACATCCCGCTGTTCGGGCCGTTGTCGGATCATAAAGGCCTCGTTTTCCCCTTGCGTGGCACATAGCTGAATTAAAATCTATTATGAAATGTGACAGGGCCATTAAGAAGACGGATGGTCAGAGCCCTCCGTGGGTTTGGCTCGCTCTTTGTCCACCTCGGGGCCCTCCGTCCCGACAAAAGCTTGCCCCCTGGCAGCCCCCGCTGGGCATGGGGCTCTGACCTGGGGCAGTGTGTTTTTGTGAGTGTGTTTGTGCATGCATACATGTATGTGTGTAGTGAGGAGGATTTACTGTATGTCCCAACAGCTCCAGTGAGAAGCGTGTGGGGCATTAGGCTTGTAACACCAGTAGGATGGCGACCAGGTTAGGACCATCACAAGTCACCGCACTGTCAAACACACATACGCACACACGCACTGGTTCTCCTGGGTGCATGTTGGAGGACAAGAGGTGAGGGACAAAGGGGGGTGGAGACATGATGGATGACAGGGAAGAGCATCGAGGCAGGAGTGCTCACAGCTCAGTGGGAGGAATTTATAGATTGAACAGAACAGTAAGTACTTGTCTGTGTCATCTTCTTGAGTGTGAGTGTAGGTGTGTGTGCATGTTTGCACTTACTTGTGTGCATGTGGTTCCTTTCCTGCTGTCTTTGGAGATGTTTGGTCGCCATGGATATGCGCAAATGTTTTGTCTGCAAGTACTCATTATTCAGCTGTGTGTGGAATGAGTTGCTTTTGTCTCCGCTCCCTCTTATGATATATGACATGTACTCCCTTCCCTGCTCGCTCTGTGTGTAGCTGCTTGTTATTCCTCTCGGACTCAGGTGTGTTCAAGGAAACATGGTGCTGTTCGAGGTTTCCTCATTGATTTCCATTGCAGCTGTGTTAACAACATTTTTATTATTATTTTGTACAATATTATTGACCCTGGATAGACGCGGGGTCTGGATAATGCAAAAGGAGAGCTCTGAATTAGAATCACCCTGTAGGACCATCGCGCTTCCATATCTTTCATATCATACAGAATTGATATAGTCGTGGCATCGTAAAAATATGAACTCTTGTGAACTCCTCACTTCATAAATGCAATTCCCCATGCTCCTGGCGGAGATGGTGTTGGGAAAAATTTCCCCAAAGCGATCCCGCATAATAAATGAATTACAAAGAAGTTGCAGAGGGAACTATTCTCATTCTCTTGTGCACCAGGATTTCAGGAGCTCATGCGTGGCGGTCATCTATCACCCCTGTTGACCAATTACCGTGCCAAGCCGGCCAGCTTCTAATGAGCTGCGAAAAAACACAATGGAATAAGAGTCGATAGCAGGCAAATAAATTATTAATAGCTGTCTGAGATTTTTATTTGCTCCCTTGCAGTTACACTTGGCAGGGGCTGAAAGGAGCAGAGCTGAGAAAGGAGGTGAAGCTGTGGCTTTTCAATTATCTGATTTTTATGAGCACCAGTGTGGTCTGTAGCCACTGCTGGACTGGATGGATTATCCTCTGTGTTTAATACATTGGAGGGTAGCTTTCTTTGCTTTTCTTTGTATGGGATTGTTGGCCTGTGTTTGTCTTGGGTGAGACAGACTTTCACAAGTATTTCTGTGGAAATCCAATCATTATCAATTTCAGTGGTGGAAGAAGTATTCAGATGATTTACCTAAGTAATAGCAATATTACCACACTATAAAAGTACATGTCCTGCATTCTGAATTTCTAAGTGTTCTTAAAAGTATAAAAAGATCCTGTCAGTGAAATAACATTGGATTGTTTAACTACTATATTATTATGAAAACTAGTAAATAAGAAATCAACAATCATCAGTCATCAATCAAAAACATCTTCTCCAATGTGATCATTTGCAGATGTACTTAATTTGGTGTCCAAGTCTTTTCCTGAGCAGTTACAACAACAAACAGCCTGTGCAGTATATTCCACATTTTTTCTACGCACACGATTGCCCTGCGGGCCTCAAAAGTCCAATATTTACCTGATTATCTCCAGTATTTTCCCCACTAGCGACTGTCTAGTTGGTGCCATAGAGTCCACACACGACTGCTCTTTCACTCCACAACTGTACTATTTGCCGTGTGCACCCAAGGCAAAATATATACATAAAAGGGTGTGCAACCCATTAGCATCATTTGACTCTTGGTGTCCTGCCATGTTCTCTCTCCAGCTTGTTTGCATTTCATTGTACTTGTGCAATAACAAGTGTGACTAAGCAAAAAAAAAAAAAAAAAAAAAAAAAAAATACTAAGATGCAGGAACTTCTGCTGTGGAACATTCAGATAAAAGAACAGCAGAGTATCTGCCCAGATTAACCTTATCACACTGCTAATGCACACCATAGAGATCGCTATTAACAACTGCAGGAACTATTCTTGCTTCAAATGTTCCCATGGGTTCAATATGTACATTTCATTTGTTCTTTTACTGTATCTTACAGCACTTATCATCTTAAGAGCATTGTGTAATGCTGCTTAGTGGACTCTCCTTAAAGCACACAGGCAATCGCAGGCATCAGCTAGTTTGTGTATTATCTAGGATATCTGAGGTTATTTCCACTAATTGCTGTTCTATCCCCTTAAATTCACTTCATAAAAAAATGATTGCAGAGCATTTTAAAAAAAACGACCCTTGTTTCTCTGTTTCTCATGCTCACAGGTTCATTAATGCTGGAATAGTGAGCCCCACGCTGTAATAACATTAGCAGGAACATGCCTTTATTATGATCAGACCCACCAGGGCCGGTCTGAAGGGAAAAGTGAGTTCCAGTCTGTTCTCAGATGTCACAAATCTGGTCAAACTAAGAATATTTTTTCACCGTGTCTGCAGACAGCCCTGATATAAATAACTAGTACATGGGTTGTCTCCATTTAAGGTGGTTTGGTTGAAAACCGAGGGGGAAAAAAAAAAAAAAAAGAAAGGAGACAGATTATTATCCAAAGCGGTGTGACCTCTGGCGGTGTGCCACTCTCACTATCTAACTGCCTTTAACTTTATTTGGCTGTCGACTTGAAAGAGTCTTGCTGGGCTGGCTGCTGCGACTGTGCACACACACAGATACACACTAACACACAGACTCAGAGATATCCTCCCATATGGCATCATTTAAAACTCCTGGCAACTAATGTTTGTGTTTATCAGGACAACAAAGCCCACTCCATGGACCACAGTGGAAAAAAAGCTAAAAAGGTTCCCGTTTAATTTAGCAAACATGCTAGCAATTCATTCCACGGCGATTATTGCAGTGATAGGGGTCACCAGAGGTCATGGCTGCACTGGGCACTGGCTTATATTTAGCCCACATTGTGAACACTTGTCTCTGTCCAAAGCCTTGATAGTGAACCAACCGTAGCTCCCATTTGATACACGCATAGTGTTAGGTGCTTCAAGTTAATCCTCTGATAAGGAATTACTGCTCCTATTATGAATTAATAAGTGGATTAGTCTTGTAAAAAGACTGTAAATAGTCGAGCTGCCTGCACAGGAGCATGAGCAGAGCATTATCCTTGATGCTCACAATGTGAATTCGGGGACTACATATTCATTTTGGAGGGGGAAAAAATCATTACCTGAAGTTCAATTATTCAAGTCATAGAATTCATTATTCAGTATCGTTAAAATACAGAGGAACTACTCCTTACAAGAGTTATCATTTTGTCAGACGGAGGATCCCAAGAAACTTAATTTGCCTCAGATTCTTTAAAAAGTATTTTAATTTGTATTAGTTTTGTGCCATCAGTCATTTTGAAAGAGGAAGTGTCATTAACATCTAATTTTGGAACAAAATTATTCATGTATAATAGAAAAAGCTGCTTTATTGGAGTTTTTACCACCGCTTCCTGACAGGTCTCCTCTCGTTAGAAGAGTATGTGAAACAGCACAGTAAAGACCTCGACCATGTTCTATCTATAGTGTGAGAGTGCATAACACTGGCCCTTTTTGGACTTAGTATTCCCTGCAATTCCTGTTATTCACACTGCCTGCCAATGAGTCCACACTTCTGGGACTCAGCTTTGACCTGCAGAACAACAAGCTCTGTATGTGTGTGTGTGTGTGTGTGAGAGATTCTTGGGTGGTGTTAAGTTGAAGGGGGCAGTCACGGAGGAGGTAATGTTGACGGTGATGGTAATGACTGTGAGTAGAAATAGCTGTGCCGCTCCGTTCTCCAGAGCAGACGGATGAGTTATTGCTTGAACACTAAGAGGCACATGTGAGGCAGTGGTCCGTGCTCCCAAACAAGATCAAACTCTAACACACACACACACACACACTTGTTCCCTCTGTAACGGTGACCTGTTGTAGAGGTCAGCAGTGTTAGAGCTCAGCTCTCTGGGCCTGGTCATAATAACAATGAAAAATGGCCTCATGGCATATGGCCTCTACCTCTGTGTGTCTGAGGGCAACTCAGTCTTGGTTTGTATGCGAACGTTTGTGTGTGTGTGTGTGTTCCATTTAACCATCCTCGTTTCCCTCCCCACGCTCACGTCCCTCTTCCTGGTCTCCGTCTGCATCTGAGCTTGAACTCGCTGAGGGAAAATGGGAAACAATCAGAGGCAAATTGCCACGCCGCCGCTGCCCACCGCACACAAGTGGAAGGGGAAGTGCTGCATGCTCTCACAGGGCGCTCGCTGGCAGTTAGCGAACAGCAGCTCGCTGATGGATGTGAAGCAGAAATGATACACACTGATAGCACTGTGCCTGTTTCAGTCCCTTGAAAGATAGATTGAGAGCGAGCGCTGCTGCGCGAGTCAGGGACGACACCTTTTGCAAAGCATCTGGCAGCACGGCCCTTGAAATGTATTCATGGCCATTCACGTTGAATGGAGCACAGTTTAAAGTACTTCTGGAAATAGCCTGGAAAGACAAGCAGTCACAACAATGCACGACTGCTGCCAGCTCACTTGTAGCAGCTCTGCATTGTGTAAAGCAGACTCACAACACACTCTTGTTTTCTATTTGCAACAAAATAGAGTGAGAAATTAACTCTGGCAAACTGGCTCCCCAGGTTAAGAGTGGTCCAGCATTAAATCTGTTAGCAGCAATGATGAGTATCAACATTGTTTTCAAGCCAGGAGTTGCCACGTCAGCGCCCACCTAATTGAGAGGTGCTGCACAAACTGACACACAGACAGGGCAAAGGTGGAGAAAGTCAGTGTACAGGTGTGTGTGAGCCAGAGAGAGCAGGGTTTTTCTGCTGATTGGCAATTTAGTGTCCAGATTTGTTGAGCTCGGCTGCTCCACACCAGGCAGGTTTGAGATGAGTTTACCGAGCTTTGGCTAACGACTCTCACCATCTGCTTGTTTCCCTTATCTCTGCGGATAATGAAGAAAATCAGCCTGGTTGACAGTGACGATGTAATGAAGTGAATTATGCGTGTGTGTGTGTGTCCACATCTGTATTGGATATATTCACGGGCATGTGTGTGGTAGCTTGTGTTTTTTACTTGTGTGTTCCAGTGTGAATGAGAGGGAACTTTCACTAGTGGGAGAGAGAATAATTAACATAAGCACACATGACAGATTACATATCTGTTCATTATTTTGCCTTCAGAGGAATCCAGCCTGATTCTTGCTAAACTCCGACTGTGAACAATAGTTGTTACAAACACCTCTCTCTCTTCCTCTCTGCGTATCTCTATTCCTCCCTCTAACTGCTGACAGGTAGCACCTGTCCTGCCCACTATGGCCAGATGGACCTTGCCCCAGTGCACCTGCCTCTCTTGGTGGCACTACCTGCTTTGTGCCAAGCCTCAGTGCTGGCACCTGAACGCGCACACACACACACAGGTGGAGCCCACGGATACCCCCTTTCCCAACTTGGCATGGCTTAGTCTAGCACATACAGGAGCATCTGCAAGTGTATACGGTAAATCGGAGGTGTAGGTTTGCTTTAAGAAATGAAAGATAAACAGTAAAGGCTGTGGTTGATCAGCCAGAGAGTGAATTCATTGTATTTCTTGTTTTAGTCTGCATCAGTAAAGGAAGCATTATGTACTTAACTTTGCATTTAGTTTCACAGAAACCCATAGATAGGAAAGTTGTATTTATGATTTCATGTTGCCTTTGCAGTTTAAACCACAAAAATGGGAAGACAATGAATGCCAAAAATGCCAAAAATCAATTTTCAAAAGCACTGTCCTGCACTGCTCTAGCTTCATGTTTAATTCTAGCATATTATGGGAGTTTATCATAATAACAAATTATCACAACAGAGCTAGCTCAGAGGATCAATACAACTCTCATGTCTATATGGTAAATATGAATCAAAAGCTAGCAGCTGGTTACCTTAGATTTTGTATGTATTAAGCTGCAAGAAAAACACATTGAACGCTGCTTTGTTGTGAGCATAACAGCTGAAGGAGACCACAAGCCTCTCTCCCCAAGAATATGACAGCTGGGCAGTAAAAGACATTTTAGTCAGTCACTCAGACTGTAGAACTGTTAAAGAGTGTGTGTGTGTGGTTGTGGGGGGTTATAGTCCTGAAATGTCCCTATACAGACAGGTGGTGAGCAAAGACAGCAGCGGTAGAACAAAAATGGGGGCTTTGCAGGAGCCATTCCAATATCCCACTGAGAGTGTGGCGGGGGGGGGCTCTGGAGTAAAGGCAAAAACACCTGTGTTTACTGCGGCTTCAAAAACCAGACAGAACAATATACAGAGAGACAAACTTGGCACCGAACAGGCAGAAAGCTGGTCACACAAACTCTCCTCTCCCCCCTCCTATCCTCCCCCGCTCTTCTCTCCATTCAGTGGGAGCACGTTTGATTCTGCTCTCCCATCGCCCCTCCCATGGCCGAACCTTTGATACCCCTTCCCTTTTTCCCCCTGGTGCTCCTGGAGGATCTAGTTGGCTGAGGCAGGGTCTATATGTGATGTGATGTGAGCTGATGTGGCGCCTATCTTTATCTATGGCCGAGCTGCACTGTGAGGCCCAGTCACACATCTGAAACAAAGGGTTTAGGGGTGTTTATCAGGGAAGCTGTTTGTCTGAAATTTTCATGATCTGATCTGTGACTGAAATGAAAATATTCTTGAATTCTAAATTACTTTTTCCTCTTTGCCTCTTTGCTGTCCTGTCACTTATGACTCACAGGAAACTCAAAAAAGGCAAAAACATAGGGATCAAATCAAGAAAAATACATCCTCGAGCCAGCTCTGGCCAGCTTCTGTGAAAACATTTTAAATAAAAATTATGTTTTCCTTCTGAGTGAGTCACCGCCACTTCCACCCCCAGCCCCCACTCTCTCCCCACTCCGCCTCAGACAGAGGTCATGAAGGTGTTGTGTTTTCCCGGAGCAGAAGAGGTGGGCAGCCTTGCACCTGCTCTCACATTTTTTTCAGTCGCTGTCTCCATTTCCATTTATTTGTATATTTTTATTTTTATTTTTTTTCCAGTCCTCTGTATTATGTGAATGCTCTGGCAGTGCTGTCTGTGCAACAAACATGCAAACAAAGACAAAGTTATTACACGGCTGCGCCACATGGGTATCAGTGCTGTTATGAAAGGGTGGAGGTCGGTCCATAATCAGGTTGTCCCAGACATGTTCTTAATTTGTCTGGTTATATTGAATTTTCCAATATTAAAGGTATTGACGTCTAAATTCTGCTCTCAGGACGCCACTGTTTGATCGTAACATTACTTTTAAGACTAAGTCTTTGCTGTTCCTACTCTCCCTAGCAAGCCTTTTTCTCTTCAGGACTCTGCTGAGGAAAGAGAGAGTAAAATAGTATTTGTTATGTCATGTGTGCGGAGGTGTGCGACAGCTTCCCTGATCACGACCCTCCTCGTACAGGTGACAACTAGGGGAAAAGTGCCTCCATATTGGGGTGGATGGCTGGACCGATTGCCTTTTTGTCCTGTGACAGATACACTCCACATGTGTCACAGCCGTGGACCCGTCACCTCGCCGGAGCAGAGAAGATGAGATAGTGAGAAGGAATAGGAAGAGGAAGGCAACAAGGGCGCTACCGCCGCCGACGCTGTCAGCCTGTCTATCACCACGCATTAAAATAGACATCAGCCGCCCCTCTCTCTGTCTCTTCCCTGCAAACTTCCATTGTTTCTGGAGGAGGTAGATGTCTAGGACCTGCCTTGCTATGTACTTACAGAGCACCACTCACTGTCACTGCAAAGTGCTTCAGCTGCAGCTAGAACCAGGCTCTAACATAGTGATTTTATGTGGCTGCAGCAGGCCTCCATGTCATAGAAAGAGGGCTTTTTTTTCCCCACACAGAACTACAGTGGTTGAGCTTCACTTGCCTCAATAGCACATGTCATTCAGAAAACTGCATGTTGGACTTTTATACTTTAGAGTTCTTTCAAGATATGGACCTATTTACTTTCTTGTGGAAGGATAACAGCTCTCCTCACTCCTCTTTACATTTCTCCTGCAGATTTTCTGCAGCTTTTAAAATCTGTGATGATTCAAGAATGGTTAAAACCTCCACTCTGACCTCTACAGACTTAACAAACCTCAACTACGTCCATTTCAGATGTTCAAAACTTGTGCTGAACGCTGATTATACCCTTCCCCAAGTCTTGTAGTGTTTGTCCAAATTGTGAATTCAGTATGGCAGCTCTCTATACCCTTTCTGTTACCTTAAGATCTCAGCTTCTTTAGGTTGAACTCTGACAATTCCCATCTGTCTACACGCATGAAATAACCTTCAAATTGTAAAAAATGTAAAGTGTTTTTTTTATCCCAAACTCCTTTATATTATAGCGTACGTAGGCTCCAACCTTCAAAGGTGTTGTTTTTTCCATGTATCTAAGTTGCACAACTCTTTCAACATAACACAATTTATTTAACGTGTGGTATTGTTCATTTTAGCAGAGTGTGTGTTGCTTTATAATGCAGCTACAGATAAAGGGCTTTATTTCAAAAAGCACATGATGATTACACTTTATAAAATATTCAAAACTTGTATTGTGTAGAAATCTACTGTTGGAAGAAAGCAGAGATTCAATCATTTTTGAAACAGCAGTTGTCAGTCTTTTTTATTCAGACTCCACTGAGCAGCAAAATGTGGCTGCATTTTGAAATTAGAGCGAGCCTTAATAATGCACAGGGATCATGCAATAGTTCGTACCCCTACTTCTCTAATCACATGCAAGTCATGGATTGAGTTTTATCAAAGCCTTCCCTCATGTTGGCCTTTTCGCCTTTATACAGAATAAGAATCAAGAGTAGCAGCCTGTAGAAAAAAATAAAGTTGTGTAAATGGCCTCCATTCCAAGGAATACATGCAACTCTGCCCTGAGTTTATTCAGATAATGCTGCCAATTCTACTTGCAATGAATAGACTGGACTGCAGGTTAATTGCAGTGTTGGCTGCTTGTAGGGTTTCCTTCTTAAAATTTGAAATAACCTCCCAACAGTCCGAACACACATGAATGTAGTGTATAGACCAGGCATTTGCTGGAAAGGTGGAGGCGCAGTTGGGGCACCCGTTAGACTATCTCTGCTATGCGAGGAGCATTCCGACTAGTGTCAGGTTCAAGGTATTTTTAACCATGCATGCATACACACAACCCGCAACGCCATGTGCCACCTGCTGGACCCTGTCAGCTGTTGAATAGCTGGAGGGGTGAGAGGGCGGGGGAGGAGAGACTAAGGTATGTTTCATGTGTCCTTTTCTATAATTATGTCTCTTTTATACCACAACTAAATCTCCCCAGTATTTATAACCGTCCTTGTGTTCAGCCAGTAGGTGGAAAAAAAATGTAACTCAGGTATAAGTAGAAAAAAATACCTGCACTTTACAGAGAAGGAGCTGAGGTTGCTTGTTTATTCCACCCGGGAGAGCCAGAGGTGGTGGTAGATCAATACTTAGCAGATATCGATGGTGGTGTTGTGGTTATTTGTTCTTGAGCCCTTTGGCTGTAGACATTCCTCCAATAGGTGAAGGCATGGTGGGAGTCTCTCAATATTCTCTCCCCATTCTGGTCACAGCTGCTCTCGTAAAGCAAGGTTCATATTGCAGCAGCTGGGCCCACCTCAATACCAGGCTAATTGTAACACAATTTCACCCACTGCTCCAGAGCCAATTTATGAAGCCACAGGAAGGCCAAGTAATCAATTTCCAAATTTTTTAAGTTGGAAAGTTTTTGAAATGTTGATTTGATTTTTAGCGCAACGACTTGATTCAAGGGTTTTTTTCTTCTGAGCTCTCCTTTAAAGCTCTGCACATTTCAAGGTGGATTTTAAATTTGGGACAACTTGCTGCATAAAATCTTTTCTACCCCACACCTCGTTGACAGAAAGGATACAATGAGAGCTGTCCTGTGCTCTTGTCTGTGCGACTTTTTTTCACAATTGAACTGTCAGAGCACCAAGGACTGAGAGAAAACAAGCCTTGTAGCAAGAGCATAAGCTAGAGCGCACTCAAAACACACACCAAGGTTACAGACACGCAGGACGCAAAGACACCAACTGTGGTGTGTGTGTGGCTGTTGTGTGTACGTATACTTATCCACTCTTAATGATCTGCAGAAACTTTGGCCATTGTGAAGGGCCAAGGCATCCTGCAGGCCAACACTCGAGAGTTTCTTTCGTTGCTTGGCAACCGCGCAGTACAGTACAGTAAACAAGGGTAAGGGGATTTGTGTGGTTGTGTGTGTTAGTCTGCTTTTAACTTTCCACTGAGCGCTCATGCACTGGACATGACAGGCCATTTTGAAATCCACTCCATGCTCTAATTTTGGATGAGGTGTGGAGCTGAGGCTTAGACCAGTCCAACCTGTCTGCTGATATACAGTATGTGGCCCCTACGGGCTCTTGTTGAAGGGACACTCCAACCTAAATCAACCTTTTGAGTCTCATTCCTTCTCAGGTTTCTTCACTGAGTGAGGTTGGGGCTTGTGGTCATCTATGGATTATAATTCAGACCTATTTTTACCTCAGGAAAAGGCATTAAAACATACATCCAGTATTTGTTTAGTTATTTATGTATTAGAGTGTATAACACTCTCCATAAACAACGGAGAAACTTCAGAAGTGCCATTCAAAAGCCTGTGTCAAACTTAGATGAAGAAAGTACCCACATGCTTTGATGATGTGCCAGTCACCCCTGGCATGGCAACCACTGACAGACCTCACATGTGAAAGGAGGCTCTTCATGGATGGCTCAGTCAGCACCATCCAGACTGATGTGATGTGACAAGGACAAACATAATGCGGCTGTTTCATTGTGCCTGATCGTCTATTGTTTCAGTCTATTACAGATATCAAGTCTGGCAGGGATCGGATTGCGTTTGCGGCACCTGCGTCCCATCAAAAACAAACACAGGGGCTGGTTTGATTTGCTGGATGATTTCCAGTCCAGCTGTTGTTCTGAAGGCGTGTGGGAGGGAAGGTGATGAAAGGGCTGACAGTTAGAACCATCGCTTTTGCAGCTCTGGTCTTTCATATTCCTTGCAAGGGAACAAACGAACCTGAAATAGCAGTTCCTGTCCATAAAATACACGGATGAACTGACATTTCATCAACCAGAATTACCTGTAAGAAGGTGTGTTTGACCCGTTGATTGTAAGTGTAATGTTTGTCCTTTTTTATAAATAAATTTAATTATACATTTCTATTGGATATTCACACACATAATCCACTTCTGCCTCTAATAATATAGTTTCAAATTATTTTCAGCTGCTGGAAACAGAAAAAAAGAGACAGTGCAGTTTTTTTGTTATCTCTTCCCATCTAATCCATCTTCCATCCTTCAATAAAATTTCCTTTTTATGATATTGTTTGTTGATGGAATGGTTTGCGTTGGGTTGGCATTTTTTCCTGCCGCTGGCTTTATGGAGCCAACATTTTCTACTGCTTCAGGCTGTTTACTTGGCTTTTTTTTTTTTTTTTTTTTATCAAAAGCTCCTCCATTTTACTGATCCAAAACACTCCTGTAAGATTTCCATTGACAGACTCCCACCTATTACAGGCAAATTTCAAATCACAGGCTGTCCACTGTTGTTCACCATTAGTTAATATGAAGTAGGTGAAGTGTAAAAGCTATTGTCAGGGGTATTTTGCCCCTCTTCTTTTTTAATTTAACAATCATTTGATTTGTGGTATGTGTTTCTGCAGACACGCAGTGCGATCTACATGTCTGCCTTCATCCTCTAGCTGTATAAAGTGTGTATTTGTCCATGAATGTCATTCTGGGGCCCTGACTCTGTAGCAGAATACAGAACCAAATTGCATAAAAGATTTATTGCTTTTCCTCCCTCTGCATGTGTATTCCACCATGTCAGCACAGTATAGACTCTGCGTCTGTTATCGGAATGAACATCCCATAGTTGCATTTCCTGGTGAAGTCTCCGCTCGACATTTTCATTCCATGTTGATTGTCATTGAAAGTGGCATTCAGGCCTACTGCAGAAGCCTCTGGACTAGGCAGTCCTTGTATTCTTACTGTATACTAATTTTCCTTGAAAGCATATCTTGGACAGTATGTTTTTCTTTTGTAGTCTTATTTATAAACACCGTACTATTGCTCTGTAGTAATCCGCTGATTTTCACATCACAGCAAGACTCCTATTCTCTTTTTTTTTTTTTATCCCCAAAGGGAAATGAGCGTACATCACTCATGTCGAGGAGATTGCGGCCCGGGCTCGCCCAGATGCTATCATGAAATTGCAACTGTCTTTGCTTGCAACGCTGTACGAGATTGTGTCTTTGCGAACATGTCCATGTGGACGCTCTTGCACGTTTCTGCTGATCAGGCGGCGACAGGGATCGATTGATGGGGTCACGCACAGTACTTACCTGTTATTAAGGGCTGATCAGCTGTGATGCAGGAAGAGATATCCTATCGTGCATGTTTGCTCAGATACAAACAGCTTAATCCTCTCGGCGTGTTTTGCATTTGATCAGAGACAACAAAAGCAAGAGATATGAAACACAGGTTGGGAGGTGTTCGCTTTTTTTAGGCACGTAGGTGTTCATGCTTTGTGCATTTGTCTGAGAAAAGTCATCGGGGCATGCTGCTATTTGTGTTATTTGTTTTTCAGCTCTTGTGTGTGTGTGTGTGTGTGGCTGTGTGTTTGTGCACAATGAGAGCCGAGGTGGGTTCACGCCGGGAGGACAGGTGCCGGCTCATTTTTTATCCCTCTCCTGCGTGGCTCAGTCAGGGGAGGCTTTGTCACCAGCTATCTGCCTGCCAGCGCTGCGTATTGTTATTCCAAAGTACAGGCCAGTTAACATTTCTTTTGTCACTGTTAGATCTCCCCCAACAACACAGCACGAAAAAAAAAAACACTAAAGCGGGAAGGAGATGCACCTTGCGCACTCTACTCCTTTGCCCTTTCCTTCGTTCTCTGCCTTTGTGTCTTCCTGACTCTTTGTCTTCATCCCTCTCTGTCTTTATCCTCCTGAGCCTCAGATGCACACTGAAGAAAAAATGGCCCTTTTTTTTATCTTGTTCTACATGTTATCTGCTTAATAAAACACCACTGCTCTTTCAATAAAACAGAGCTGATTCACTTGTTAGGCACTGATGCTCCATCTTAGTTTTCTAGCTTGTAACTCTGATCTCCACCCCTCCCTGAGTGGTAATGATAATACAGAAAAATCTCTCACTGTTTGGCTGAATCTGATGGCAAAAAGGGAGCTACATATTTAGCTTCGTGACGGGCAGGTGCTTTTAGTCGGTCATGTTTTTCTGGGCTAACGCACAGCGTGTACCGCTCAGCCTCCTGCTGAGAGTCTCCTGTAAGCAGTACAGAATACAAAAACCACTCATATCAGCCCGACTCAGGTGAGACAAGTGAATAAATACCTGTATTCATCAGCAAATGTGGTATTTACAAATATCATTTGCAGCAATGATGAATGCCATTGATGAGCTGGATTTGCACTGAGTGATTAGGCCATTACCTCATGACAGTTAGCGTTAACACGTGGGCACTGTTGAAGCTGTAGGTGTTTGCCAAATGCATGTGTCCCCTCGGACCTTTTTGAGTTGATGACAGGGCTTTCTGTGCCTATATTCCTGAGATTTATTTACCCTGCAAGAGGTTGGCAGGCTCAATCGCCCTGCAGTAAAGTCTTTTACGCGGTACGCTGTTCGATTGGGAGCAGCTCGTAACTCAGGCAGTCTATCAAATCAATGGGTAGTGTGTTGAGCGCTGATTTAGGGTGGTAATTAGAGATGTTAATTGTTTTCATTACTCAGGGCCGGGGGAGGGTAGTTCCAAAGAGATGGGGGAATGGGCACTTCTGGGGCTGATCGGGGGAGGTTTCATCATCCACAGGGATGAAGAATGACCTCCCCATCGCATACAGATGGTTTCTCTGTCCTTACGTGACATTCACGTGACCTCCATTGTAAGGGAAGCTGCTGAATCTTTGACCTGTGAATGACCTTTGTGTATCTGGCATAGAGCCAAGAAGGTTACAGTTTGATTTATTGGCTTCGGTTAAAGAATTAGCTCTGAGGTTGAACATGACTTGCAGCAGAAGGAGGAAATATTAATGAATAGTTAAGCATGGCCATGGTATATCATAACCGGTGACACTTTCCTCTCCCAATCTAAGCATTATTTATGAGAGCACATCAAAACAAAATTACATTTACAAGCCGAATACACGTAGTTCTTAACTGCTATGAATGGCCAAATCTTCAATGTGGAATCATTCAGCCACAGCTGTAAATATTTTGAAATGGTGAATAAATGGAATGAACTGAAGTGAATAGGTATTGATTTGCAGTTGGTAGAGGTCACTGTGCTTCAGGTGTCTATAGTCTATTCAGATGTTCAAATCTGATACGGTTCATTTCAAAACCAGATATCATTTGAAAAACATGACCGCCCGTTCGATACAGAGGAGCATCACCACAGAAAATCACCTTTTTCATTTCCAAAATACATTTGTTTTTCATTTATGTATTTGTTTAATTATTTATTTCTACATTTATTTTATTTTTTTTTTATCTTTGCCTGACTTAACTTTAGAACTTACAGTATTTTACTGTGTCTCGATGATGGATGAGCTTGCAAATAGAAAATGGATCTGCATTAGACCCAGTGTGATAAGTTTTGTTTCCCATGAATCTGCCTCCAAGAGGATAGGATTTAATGGAAGATACCTTCCTAGCTCATAGGACAGTCAAATAATAGTAACATTATACAAAGCCAGATGAATATTGTTTGAATTTTTCTTTGAAATTGTTAGATTTTGTCTAACTTGAATGTTGTATGTGTAGAATACTGCTTGTTGGCTGTGGTTGTCATTTACTTTCATCAAAGACATATCTGTATAGTATAGCCTGAGGTCCTTGGGTTTACTGTTCGGCGGGCAGTTTAGTGCCTACCCTCCCCTTGTGCTAGTGTTGAAATTTCACACTTGAGTGCCCATTCTTATCCTTTCAGAATAATGAGCATGCAGCTCATAATACTTATCTGTAAGTGACATTTTTATTGGGCGAATTAGCCTCAGATGTTACTATCTTTGGACAGAGGAGTGGGACCTCTGTGACCCTGTGTGGAGAAAATCCTCCTCACTTCAGCTGAGCGTGATTAAGATGTTTTCCCCTTTCTGCCTTCTGCTTTCTGCTCATCATAGTTATTCCATATTCCTTCATGGGAGAAATGCTGCTCCACAGCCTTAAAAAGAAAATCATCTACAGCTTGTCCATTTTAAATGAGCTTCTTGAGATTCTCTCTCTTTGGAAAGATGTTGATTTGTGTTTGTGATCTCTTTTCCTTGCCCTGTATCAGTATGTGAAGTAGTCTCCATGGCCTGGTATAAGACTGTATGAAATCTCTCACTTGGATGATCAGACCAGCTTTATTCTGGTCTGATGATTAGACTAAAGGGGTTAAACATTATAGACGGAGTGTAGGACAGCTTTAATGTCAGTATATTTTTGTAGGGGTACTCACATTCCTTATCTGCACATAAGAAAAAAAATCTTTTTGCAGAACATCATATAACGATTTAGTTGATCTATTGAAGTCTTTGAGCCATGCAGCAATGATGGGAAATTGCAGTCAGGAGAAAAGTAGGCATTTGGTGACCCCTGCATAATGGTGTAATGCCCGTAATTATGACAGCTAAGGATGGACATGGAGTTAAGAGCCACCACATCAAAACACACAAACACTGCAGCCCGCTGAGCCACCTCATCTAAGTCAAGGCAGTTGCCAGAAATAGCCCTGATTGGGCCCTGAATAATTCAATGTCATTTTTTTTCCCTCCCCTCCCTCCTCCAAAAGGACTGGGGGAGCAATTGATGAGAGCGGATGAATATTTAATGGCTCGGAGTCTCTTGGACAAGCCGGGGCCTTGGATGACAAGCTCTGAGAAATCAAACAGAGAAGAGGAGAATGAGAAAAGGAGGTTGCGCAGTGAGGGGTAGCATAAACACTGAGGGGAGATATGAGTTCAGATGCCGGCAGAGGCGGATAGATCTTTGCCATACATTTGCTATCAGCCAGAGGTACCTCTTTCACTCCAGCATGGAACTCGCCATATTGCTGCGCCTGCTTAAAAGTTAAACAGAAGTGTTTGATTGCCCTTGTGAAAAAGTTTGATACTTTGCAATACTCTTTTTTTTTTAGCCTTGGTGTGACATTAATTATGAACTGATGGATGTTTTAGAACTGCATTAAATGTTTTCCAATATGAATAAAGCCTGTTTGGGTGGGTGTGGGGGGTCGGGTGGGGGTTCAAGCCAGCAGGGGTGAGAACCATTGGCATGTATTCAGCTTTGCCATCCCTATTTCCTTTCGAACATGTAAGGTTAATTTCGCGGGAGGTGCAAAACTGTATGTTGTACAGAGTTGCAATTTTACAGTGATAGAAGATGGAGCATCAGATGTCCCGGGGCACCATTGACCCCAGCTGGTCATCGTGTGGTTCTGTTATTATGGTCAAATCTGAAATTTTTGAAATATGCATTCTGCTGGTAGGTCACATCAGCTCGAGACATATATATTCTAGTCTTGATCCAAAGATGTCTGCAAACAGGATTTGGGATTTTCAAAAATTTTCTTAATTAGTTACGTTAATTAATACGTTTTTGTAAGAGGAGCATCGAAATGTATAGAACAGGTCTGCACTGCATTGATTTACTTAGGATTCCTGAAGGTCTGTTCTGCCACTCCTCTAACCCCAAGGTTGTTTAATATATCTCTTGAAACCTTGTCATGTTATCTTAAATGTCAAATTCAGAAACACGCGCCTGTGGCACAGAGAGTCACGTAATTAATCAATGTGTAATAACAACATTTTTACTCTCAAATCGTTGAAAGTTTGAAGCTTCAGTTTGTCAATGGCTTTGTGCTGCTCAGTTTGACATCATGTAACTGAGGAGTTTTTGCCGAGTCAATATGATGATTGATTTTTTTTTTTTTTTTTTTTATCCAGAGGGGTATTTTAAATGTTCTTATTAAGGTTTAATGTAAAATCTATCAAAAGTGGAGCAGAGTGTCAGAACCATGAGGGTCTGTTTTATTCAGCAGTTCTGCTGAATGGGATGCACAGCAATATGTGTTTTTAAAGCTGAGCCAGTTTGTTTTGGTCGATTTTCCCATCATAATCATTTCACTTAAAGCACCATTCAGCCCAGTTTACATTTCAGAGTCAGTTTCATGGGGATTACTACTCATCCTGGGATAGTAGTTGTATAATCTCTATATCTTCTGTAACTGTGAGGAGTTTTGTTAAATCTGAAAAAAAGTAGGAGTAGGAGGATGACCTGGGTGTGTGGAGTTGGAAAGACATGGGTATGTAACCGAGCGACAAGGATTTACCCAAAGACTATATTACTGATGCATAGTGGGAAGTGTAGGATCCAGTCCTGTTACAGCTTGACCCATACAAGGCACTAAAAGTCAGGATAGCTCAGCCTCGGCTCCATTGTTCTGTCTTTTGCAAGTCTCCCAATTTTGGATGTGTCCTGGCATACACTGTTAAGGTTCTGTTTATTTGTATTTGTTTATTAATGTAATTTATTGTGTTTAGTATTGCACTCGTGAGCTTGTTAAGGATGATCAGTGTAACTTTTATATAGTTGTCCACCAGAGGGCATTGTTAAAAGTTCATTTTAAACTGCAAAGTTTCTTGCTTTTTAATTTAAAATAATCTCAGATATCAATACCAGCATCACAAATCCAGAATTAAGTTTTAGTTTTAAATTTAGTTTTTGTATTGTAAATAATATTTAGTTATTATTTAAGTTGTTGTATATTGGACGCAGTGTTTTGTGATCCCGTGTCCCACTGGCCAAGGAAATGAAAAGTAACTAATTAACTTCATTCATTAGTTACATTATAGAATTTACCGGCGAGTGACTGGCGTTCAATCAGTCCACAGAATGGTTTTTGATTTAGAAAAACTTGAATTGGTTTCATTACGTTCCACCCACACAGAAAAGGCAAGAGGTGAGATTAAATATTCTGTCCTCAGAGTGTTGATATTCATGTATATTCACCACGGAGAACACTTTTTGAAAATGAACAATCACAGATGGAAAGGTCACCGTTGTGCTGAAGTAGTGCATTATGGGAGTGGAATAATTGCTTTTCTCACATTACTTCCTATTGTAATGAAATCTTGGCAGTTCCCGACACTGAATGACAGATTACGCCATGGTTCAATCACACAAGTGTTGGTGCGGGGATGTGGTGGGGGTTGGCAGTGGGGGGTGGGGGTGCGTGGGTGGGTGGGTGTTGTGGGGGAGGGGGGTCAATTGGCTTTTGTTGAAAAGTGTGGCTCTCCCAAGTCTCCGAATAAATCTTTCAGTCCTTTTTAAACTAACGGCGCCACTTTCATCAAGGGTTTGTGTCATTGCACTCTAATTGTTTTGAAGTGAGAGCTATTGTCTGTAGACAGAGAATGAATAGAGCGTAATGATTTGTAATATAACATATTTAAAGACACGTGGCATGACTGTGGAGCAGTAATTTAGCAATTCTTTTTCCTTTCTCTCTGTCTGTCATCCATTGTCTCTGCATGTGAGTGTATTTGTGTGTGAGTTGTATGCGTGTAAGCGTGTGCTCCTGTGCATGCTCTGCGTGTGCTTGCATGAGTGCAGTTAAGCACTATTTCTTGGCGGCGCTCAGATCTTTGAAACCCAACTGTGTTAATCATGGTTTATGTGTGGGAGACATCAAACCTCCCTCTACTTCGCCTGCCTCACCCACTGGGTTATACACACACCGAACTCACACAAACACACACACAAATCTCTCAAGGGCACCTTCACCGTAGCCCCCTTTCATTTACGAGGCTGACCATAGGTGATCGGTGATCTACGGCAGTTTCTCTCTATTGGAAAGATGAATCACTTTGTTTAACATAGACATTTTTACAGGATGTAGACAACTCCTCACGCATCAGCTCAGTATGTTTTCACTGCTGCATGACTACAGCACTATATCCTCAAATTGACTGCCCCTTGCATATTTAGAACATCACAGCGGGGAGACCTAATACCTCACTTTTGCCCAGAGGCTTTCAGGGCACAAAATGAACACCACCATGTCTATAGCCTGTGTCTAGGAGGCCACCCCACCGTGGATTTCACTTGAAAAGAACTCCAGTCTTTAAACCGTGAGGGCAAAAGCTCTGTGCTGCCACGCTTCAGTCCAGGATGAAATGAGCAGTCAAGTCGAGACAGGCCTGTCTGTTGGTCTCCAGAGTAAAGGAGACAGTGGAGCACAGAGAAAAGTTCAGTAGGTGAGATGAATAGGTAATTAATTACTTTTCTTCACCAGTGGCATCCCTGCTGAAGATGATGTGATCCGTGTTTGTGTTTCATTTTGTGCTAAAATTTCAGGAGCTCTTATTGCCGCAGCAGAGGTACAGGTGTTATTGCATGTCTTGTTCAGTGTTAAGAAGTTTTCTTAAAGCTGACATCTACCCTTTATGGTGATAGGTGGAAAGTGTGTGTGTGTGGTGGGGTGTTAAGTGCTGGCTGGGAAGTGTGAAGGTGATGTTGAATCCCTGGTGTATTTTTATGATAAAGGAACCATGTTGGATGATTTTTTTTTTCACCTTTAGTGCTAATGTCCCTAGAGGTGTTTCGGAAATACAATTTTGCCATTGTGGTTACATGTTTACAAGATGCATGGCCAAAACTAAGTGGACAACTGAGCATTCAACCTATATATAGTTACTGAGAGTCTCATTCTAAAGCCATGGGCATTAATTGGATGCTATAACAGCCTCCACTCTTCTGGGGAGACTTTCTGCAAGATTTTGGATCCTGGCTGCAGGGATTTGCTCCTATTCAGCCACAAAAGCATTACTGAGGTCAGCCACTGATTAGAGTTCTGAACCCACTTGGAACTACTGCATTACAGATCTGAACCCGGCCTAAGACCAAGGCTTCTGTTCTGTTATTTCTTCTTCAAAGACAGAGTTATGTGCTTGCTTTGGAAAGGCTTTCTCACACATAGAAACTGTCTAATTTGACAACAGCAATGGACCAACACAGACTGACACAGGGGCCGACCAGCACAAAATACAAATAACTTTGCAGTCAGCTTCCAGTGTGTAACGCTACGGCGTCTCAAAATTCTAAATTATCTGCCATATCAGTGAGTAAGTCAACCTTGCCTTTTCCCAGTATCAGCCAGATGAGCCAAACGGGGCTGGTAAAGTCAAAATGTCTTTCCCAGCTGAACTTGATAACAGTCCAAACAGTTATAATCCAGAACAGAACTTGCACAGGCACAAGCCATTAAAAACAGACCCAGATCCAAAGTACACAAACATACAGGATATAGACAGGGGTGTCCACATACTTTTGGCTTTAACATGTGCACTGTTTGGCCCAAAGAGGGCACTCTAAATAAAGCTGCACAGATCATTTCTGCTGCACCACTGCTCTGATTTTAATGAAATGCATGTTACATGCACTTGCAGAGCATTTTTTACAGAAATATTAATGTTTTAGATCATTGGCTTCCTTTCTTTGTCATCCTTTCCCTTGCTTACTAGGGGCAGTATCTAATAAACACATTTAGCTGGACTTCAGTAGATGTAGCCTTATCCATGTAGAACCTTAACCAAGCCTGCTTTCACTGTTTACATAAATACAACCTTTATGCTAATTATTTTTATGATGATAAAGAGACGATGTAAGGAGAGGGAGAATGTTTCCCCCTACCCCGGCAAGCAAGCACACATACACACACACAGACAGGCTCACCCTTTCTTTATGCTGATCACAGCTTTCACAATTAGACAAACTGTGATAACGCCGTTTATGCAGCGGGGAGATCCATAGCAATTATGCTTGGAGGGCATTTATCCTCCAGCACACGGTGGCAGGGTGTTGCATCCCCTTCACACAGATGTCTACTAGCTACACACTAACACACACAGACACACACACGCATAGTGTTTGGAAATTCAGAGCTTCTCTTGGGAGGTTTGTAGGGCAAGGGTGTGTCCTCAGTTCTCTGTTGGGTTCAGTGATAGGGGACAATGAGACAAGGGGATTCATTGAAAAAGAAAGAAAACAGCTAAATAAAACTTCATGCTAAAAAGCTTTGTTAGGTATCCAAAGACAGACAGAAGCATATTTTGAAGAATCTCTAAAACGGCATCATTTAAGCTGAACATCTGCTGTCAGATTGCTAGAGAAACCAAAGTTTATTTTCCAGTTGCAACCTCTAGGCATGTGGGTTACTGATAAAAGAATGAAAGCTGGTGTATTATTTTCTTCAGTTCCCTGGTCTGGGGTACACATTACCTTCTTATTCACACCAGAGCTGCCTCACAATTTGAGGAAAACAAACACTGTGGGTTCCGAAGACAACATCATTTTTATTTTATGACTGTGCCTCGCCAGCTATTTCCCTACTGAGGTAAACTTTCAGCTGCGTGACACTTGGTAAGGTGAAGCACACTCCTTGCCCCCTCCTCCATGTGTGCGTGAGTCAGTATTCTGTGAAAAATCAAAGTTTTATCCAGAAAAAGGGCTTTTCCGTTTCCACAAGTCGTCAGGATGAAGTAACTGATTGTTGTTTGTCAATAAAAACTGAAATTTTGATGAATAATGCACGGAAATACAAAAGTATAAATAACTCCCCTGCACACAGTCATTAGTGTTTATCCGTCAGGACACTAGTTAGTGCTACCAGTGCTTTCGCCCACTAATCCCCCGTCCCTAAGCGCCCCAGTTGATGAAGATCGACACATCATACCACCCTCCATCCCTCAACACACACACTCACACACACAGACACACACACATCCCTCACTCTCCTCTTCATCCGCTGCCTTGGTGCGCAGTCACGCCTGCTGCAGCATGAGCTGTGTGCATGTTGGAGGAAAGAGAAGAAGAAGATAAGATAGACTCTTTTGATCACGGGATGTATTCTGCCTGCTGTTCTCCTCCACCCCACATCAACAGCTGAGGCAGTTGTTGTCTGAAGGACAACAAGATTAGAAGTTTGCGTTTAAATAATGAGGTGAAAAGTAGCAGTGTTTCCTTCAGAGTGATGGGCGGGCAAATGATTTATTTACAGATGATCAGGGTTCAATTCCCTCCTCACATGAAGAGTTCTGCTTCAAGCTTTGTTTTCTACAAGATAGTTTTACTGTCAAATAAATGATTTTAGAATAGGGCTGCAAGTGATGTTTTTATTTATTTTTTATTTATTTATGATTATTATTATTAACAGTTCATCTATTGTTTATTTTCTTAATTAATCAGTTTATTGTTGGGTCTTTAAAATTGAGAGTTTGGTCTAAAACTTGCTGTGAAGTTGTTTGTTTTGTTCGACCAACAGTTCAAAATACATAATCTGTATTTCAGGATTCGCAGTTGTCTCGTTTCTGCAGCTACGTGTCTGCTCCGTCCCCTCTGCTGCGGCGTTTGGCAGCTGCTCGGTCATCCTTTCCCCCGCTGCGTCCCCCCATAATTCTCGGGCCTGCTGTCTCAGATTGATGCTGAGTGCACCACTCCCAGATGTGGTTATTCGTGCCTCTGCAGTTATTTTGTTTGGGGAAACTGAGTTAATTAGAGGCAGCAACAGCAGTAATGTGTGTGTGTTTGTAACGATAGTGGCTCCATCTGTACGCTGCCTAATAAATGAGTAAAGGGAGTGTATCTCTGTGTTTACATCCGCGACTTTTAAAATAACACCAGAGATGGACCCTCTAAAATTTTGATAAGATCAATAGCGACCTCTTTCATCTCTACTCACTTATCTGGCTGTGAAAAAAAAACACACACATCTCCCTCTCTCTTGTTTTCTCTTTCACTCTCACACTCTCTTTCATTGCCGTCCAGTGCATTGATGTTACAGATATGAAAACCTATCCAGCAACAATACGCCTGATCTTCTGGCCGATATATCAGAAGCAATGCCTCTCTTGTCTGATTCCAGCAGCAATAAAACACGATATTCTTTTTAACATGCCCACAGATACTACAGTTTTTCTCCCCTCATATGATATTTGACAGATAAAACCAATCTTTGTTCTCATAAAGCACACACTAAAGAAGAATGAGCAATTCCCAGCAATTCCTCCTCAGTGGCTGCAGAGTGCACAGTGCCATCTAATGAGGGTTCTGTATATTTTCTGAAATGAATGTGCCTGACTAACCGTACACACTTAAATTTAGTTACCCTGTCCAATTTGCTGAAAAAGATGCACCTAACCAACCATTCAGTGCACATTACTGCCTAACCTAACTGTGCATGCTCTGAAATCATTACACCTGACCAGACAATGAAAGACACCGTCTGACCAGCATTTTCTCTACTTTTTAGAAGTAGGATCAAGTAAATGGGATACGTCTAATACCCAGTATCTTTGTAAGTCCTTTGAGCTTGCCGGGATCCCTTCCCCAGTGCCTTTAGATGCAGGAACAATGCTCTATAGCTTTAGCTAATGAAGCATCAATCTCTCCAGAAGACTATGCTCCAGGAAATTCTGTTTTTGCCGGACTGGCTAATTGGGCAGAGACCTGCTGGTCGAAAGCCTTGCAGTGGGTTTTCGTTCCAGAGACGGGCGGGAGGCTCCATGGCTGAATCCAGATCCCCTTCCATTCCTAATGACCAGCTATAAAGGAGAGCGGAAATTTGCCCTCTGGTGGGAAATAAGACCAAAGCACTTGCCGTGCCTTCGTTAGCTGTCTTTCTTTGCCCGGGTTGATGAAATCGAGGTCTGAATTTACTAATGAGAAATCAATGAGTGCACCGAAAGAACCCTGAGGCTCTCCTGCTCCTGCAGTGTCATTCTTTTATTCCCCACCCCACATACCCTCTCTGTTCCTGTCTCGCTCACTTTATCCTTCTTTCCCTCTTACTTTCACCTTCGCTGTGTGGCAGCTTTTTGACATATTTCTCAGAATTTACTTTATTGCGATAAACATCATATTTCTTCCTTTGAAATAAAGATCAGAGTAGCTTATTTACTTTACTGGCCTATTTTCACTGCAGAAATCCAGAGCTTTGAGGGAGTGTGTGTTTGTGTGTATATGTATATGTGTGTGTGTGTGTGTGTGTGTGTGCTGGAAGTGGTGTTTCAGCCACACGTAAATGCTTCCAGTGTCTGAGCATAGCTGTGATTGTGATCCTGCTATCTGCGCCCTGCACTGTATCTGTAAACTAACAGATACATTTTTTGAAAGAAAATTGCTTTTACCGAAACAAATCACCCGACTGACAGGAGGAGACTGTCAGAAGGAAACTCCTTTTGAAATGCTGTTATTTAGCACAGGAGGCCTGAATGCGTGGTGCTCTGTCACAAACTACAGCCAATTTCAAGTTTTGTTTCCTCTTCTGTTATCAGAGTGTACAAAAACACTCCAAAACGAAGTCATTTGATGGATTTGAGTTTCTTTCTGTTACAATTGTGCAGAAAAGGAGCAAAATAGCAGCAGGTTAGCCAACAAATGTGATACCTACCCTGTATTTACACCCCACGCTTCATGACTGTCTGTGAGTTTCACCCTTGAGGGATATTAATTATGAATACTATGACACTGACATGCTGATCCCTCTTTTTATTCTCTCCTCTCTCCTTTAGGTAAGCCAAGCATCCCCCCTCCCTCTTTACAAATGTGGTAGCAGAAGGACCCCTGCAACAGTCATGAGTAATGTATGGCTTACTTACACTGATTCATCCTAATTATGTATCAGCATCATATGGTAAATCTGGTTTATGCTATAATTCATGTAACACTATGGGTTATTCATTGAGTTTATAGTATTGTGCAGTTGATTGGAATGCAAATCATTATTTGCAGAGTGAGATATAAGAAGGGGAAAAAGACAAAGGGAGGGAGTTGCCCTCTTCTCTGGTGCATTAGCAGTGTTGATATCCTTATGTGCATTTCTTCTTCATGTCTTTTACATTTCTTCTTCTTCATACAAACTTACACCTAGCTCTACTCTAACCAGTAGTAAAATCCTGCTTTTGGTATTTTAAGTACAATTTGCCGATAACAATTCTGTACATTTACTTTAGCAAGAGCTTCTGGTACTTTCTTGCAACTCTGGTCTGTTTACTGATCTTTCCCTAATAATTCAAGAGAGTTTTTTTTTAATAGTTGCATCATTGATGTTGAAGAGCAGCTGTCTTTATATATATATATATATGATTCCTGAGCGGAACAAGGCTATAATCTGGCACATAGGTGAAAATTTTGTGATCCCTTTGGAGATTTCATGCATGTTCAAACTTAGATGTTTATACTATTTTATGTCCAAACGAGAAATGACACTTTCGCTGCGTGACAGTGAAATTATCTAAGATCCAAGGAGTACTTTCTCTTTGATTTCTTTGGAACTTTATGTCTGGCTTTCTTCTTCTCTCTGGCTGTGGGAGACAGTTGAAAAAAAGCGATTAGTGATACAGACTGAACTGCGACTGAAGGTCATTGGATTTGTTATTTCAAACCAGAAATCCAATAGTAACCCCCTTTTTTTTTTAATGTGGCCAGAAAATATTCCAGACAGCATCCCTCCAAACTTCAAATCCCAGTGCTTCACAAACAGTTCAGAGGAGCAGACAGAGGATGCAGCCGAGGAGAAGGGATATCAAAAAAGGGCTGAAAGGAGAAAATTGATTTCAAGTCCATCCTTCAGGTGTAGCTCAGGATGGTGAGATAGTATTTTTATACGCTGTAGCTGTTACCACTGAAGCTGATGATGGACTTGACTTCTTTATACTTTGGTGTGGGGTGAAGATGTCTTAAGAGAAGTTTTGCCTCGTCGATCCGTGAGATAACCTGATGAGGAAGCTGAGATAATGGAGAGAGCTCAGGATGCTCGACCAGACGGTAGAAAGGCCGCTTCCTTTAACTGAGTAGACTCTTTTGGACTGACTGACTGTAACAAATTGATGCAGGTCTTGTTTATTTGATTCACCTTTAAGAACATGACTGTGGTCTTGAAAGTCTGCCATCTCCCATCTTACCCTGAAATCCTAAGGATTAATACATTACAGATTTTGCTCTGGTGTTCACTCAGTCTCTTGCCCAGGATCCTTGCCGTTTCACCGATGTAGTGAATCTTCCAGCTGTCACATGTGATGTTGTATACCACTCCAGTCTCTCTCTCTGGGGGAGCCCTGTCTTCAGAGTGTACCAGCAGAGATTTTAAGGTGTTAAATGGTTTGTGGTGACTACTGACTTCCTGAGACTTTAGGACTCTGGCTAGATGTTCTGACAGCCTGTTCACTTAAGGCAGTCCTACCTATGGTTGCTGCTGGTGGCCTCTGTTGAGTTTCTGTCATGGTCCTGATTTGGGATTTTCATCATACATCCACTTCTTGTACCGATTTTGCTCTCATCAGCCTTCACAAGTGTCTGGCAAGGAATGGCAGCTTACCATCCTTTTCCTTTTCACTCATGAACTCGATGTGCAGGTTAATGTTATTCATGTTTTGGATGAAGATATAAATACTGGAGCAGTGCAGTTTGGTGAAAGTGTCATCTATGCACCGGTGATAGATGTCAGGTGCAGTAGAAGTCATTGTCACAGCAATCTGAGAGTGAATCTGCTGTCATGATGTAGCTTGTGTAAAATATGAAGCGGGCCCTCTGGCAAACGCATCTCTCTGGTGTTTGAATTGCTTTACTTTGCATGCATTTCTTATTAGAAAAATATAAAAATAAAAATCCTGTTTGCTTTGGCAAGAGAGCCTTTGGCAAAAACATCTCAAACATAAGTGTATCAAATGAAGAAACCGCGTGTCAACCGTTTTTTGAGCAGCTGTTTGCCAATTCTGTTTGAACCCGGTCTGACCCTTCATGAAGTTTCAAATCCAGAAACATAAGTGATGTTTTCACAGTACGTTACCCCCTAGCTGCCATGCAAAATACAAGAGATGTCCCCCGTGACTCTAGAAGCTTCAAGCCATATCTAGAAATCAAACACATCGAGGAGCTAGCTCACATGTTCTGCCACCCGACAGTCTCACAAAAATCAAGAGAGGCAGGGTTCAGAACAGGGGAAATAAACTTCCTGTCTTTGCTACTTTCTGCGTGGTGTACATTAATTCAAAGTCAAAGAGGGGAAGTGGTGGAATTAAAGCGTCGGCCCCCCTCATGGGCAATAAAGAACTGAGGCATTAGGGAGAGAGACGGTGGAAAGAGAATAAGGGAGATGGAGTAAAAAGGAGGCAAAAGTAATAGCAAGGTGGAAATCTTTTACTATGCTCATTCTCTCCTAATGTAAGGCTCCCACGGCAGAGAGACAGAGAGGGCATGTGTGGAATGGCTGATGAGCCCCCTGCTGCTGTCACACAGACAGACGATGATTCCTCCATATTGCCCCGAAAGGTTGTAAAAATGTTAGCCATCACTTCACAGCTGACGGCGGTGAACTTTTGGCCCTGGCTTGACCAATGTGCTGAAGTGAGCTTAGATGGACCCCTTTAATCAACTTTCTTGGTGTTAAAGACACATAAAGATTGTGCCTGTGGCATTGAGGGTGTGCATATAAAGATAATGGTGGATTGGTGTTTGGAGACAATCTCTCAGATCCTGCTCAAGTTGGCCTATATTGTTGTGAACTGCAATGTATTCACTAAGGAAAAAAACAGATTCTCAGATACAATATACAATATACAAAATGTGTGTTGTCTTTAAAAGCATATGGCAATAGAAGAGCTATGGAGATAAAACCAACTTTTCCACACTGTTTTTGTAACATTTGAAAAGTTTAGGTGAAATTTGTGTTCCAGTCAGAGTGAGATAAAAGGCAGTGTCAGTCTTGGGGAGGTCTTAGTAATGGCTACCTCTCTTCTTCTCTCCTCTCTTTCTGCTCTTATGCTCTTCTCTCACGTTGACATTGCGTCCCAGCGGAGCTCCACCGGGTCCACTCATAAAAGAACAAGTGTGCCTGTCCGTATCTTTGACAGCCTCACACGCAAAGGCAAAGACACAGAGACACACAAACAGACTCATACACCTCAGCATTACACTTGTCACTTTAGTCTCACTTGATACAATCCCTTGATGCAACTCGCAGATACCCACAAAAAACATTTTACTCATCCTCTTAGAACACACACACATACACACACCTGACACAGTCCCTTACAGGAAAAACCAAGCATATCATATCAGCTTCCTCTGGAGTTAAATCCACTTGAGGATATCTGAATGAAAGTCAGAGAAGTCCAAAAATAAACTGTCTAATGTGCCAGGAAGCAGTGCCTCTCCATATGCAGGCATGTGCATCACTAGTTAAAATGCTTGGCTGTGGACCAATAACGATGAGTGACCGCGGAGTGGCTTTCGGCTGTGTTTGTGCAGTAACTTCACATCTCCAGTCCGGGGAGACTAGAGGGAATGAGGGAATGCAGCGTACCTTCCATGTCTGTTCTCTCTCTCTCTTTTCCCCATCCCTCCTTCCATCGCTCTCTGTGTCTCCACAGGCAATTTTCAGAGTGATGCTCTTCCTCTTTTCTTTTTTTTTCTCCTCCCCTCCCCTCTCCCTTCCTCTGTCTTAGCCTCCTCCGCTCCACAACAGCCGAGGCATTCACACGCCACATAATCGCTGCCTTTCTCTCTCAGCCCCTCTCCCTTGCAAGGTCACTCCTCTCCCATTGTGTTACCTCCCAAGTCACTCTCAAAAGGCTCATTCAGATCAGTTATGGGGCTTTTGTAAATATTTAGTGCAGGCATTTGCAGCGCACCACATTATTTTCACTCGCTATATAATTCTCTGGAGGATTACCATGCGTCCTTGATGCGGAGACGCAGCAGGGCTGTGAATGTCCAATACTTGAGTCACAATAAATACCATGAATGCAGTGCTCTCTGGTGGATATACAGTCATTTAAAAGAAAGAATTACATATTTCTGTTCCATTGTTGTTGATATTTGAGTATGCATAGAAAAGTGAATCAGGGTTGAGTTTTTCTGCAAGGTCACTGTGCTCTTTTCATTTAAAAATCTTAATCAGATTCTCAGTGCACTTTAGAGAACAGTATAGTAGAGTGCAGTATATAAGGCGTGAGTTCCTTGTTTACTATAATAATTGATAATTAATGACTCTTGATTTACATTTACGATTTGTTTGCACATACGCCGGCTTCATGTCATTTATTACTGAACTTATTAGGATTTCATCATCGCTATTTATCTTTTTTTGGCATTTATCAAGCAAAAAATGCTAAATAATTGTTATTTTTACCTCGAATATATTTGGGTTTAGAATTGTTGATTACTATACTTGATATCTGTAATTATAATGTGTGTCTTTAACAGCACACTTAGAACATAATTTGTTGCAGATTACAAATAGATAGCATTTTGTCTCATTGTGTGTGTCCATGCGAGTATTTTAATGTGTGTACTACAATACTGCTGTTGGCATGATACAAGTTCACGGAGGCTCAATAAATGGCATGGCAAACTGTGTCAAGCAGAGCGCTCTCAGCGAGTGCGTGAGATTGGTTGATAGATAGATTTCACACTCTAGTGGCTCACTCTTCATGTTGGCTTCACACCAGCTTTGGTGTTTTGTCAGGGAACATAACAGGTGATTATTCCACTCAGCTTGCACGAGGAGAGGGAGGGAGGAAGGGGTGATGGCGGAGGACACAGTATGGGAAGGAGGGTGAGAAGAAGATTCAGCAGATGTGAGGACCTGTAGAAGAAAGATGTAAACAAGCAAATCTGGAAATGCTGTGACTTGAAGAAGGGAAGACATTGCTCTTAAGGTGCTGGGATGTTAAGAAACAGTGTCAGCTACCAATACAGCACAGAAGTGAAAGACTATGTTCTTTTTTTTTTGTTGAATCTTCTTCTTATAATGTTATATAAAGTTTTCAAAGCTCCACCTCGTCATTCAGCTGCCATCAGGACCTCACTTCCTGCGAAGCCTTCAGTCTTCTCACCTTGCCTCTAACACTTCTGACCTTCCTGCTCAGTTACTGCTACAAGTAGTCACTGCCACGAGCTTTGGCCTCAAAGCAATTAGCCACAGAAGTCCAAGTGGCCGATTGAAAAACCTCTCTGACCCCACTTGGGCTTGACGGATTACTGGGAGGGGGCGTCCAGCAGTGGGAGCAGCTTGCTTTTTGAGTGACAGGTGACGCAGGGTGCAGCGAGACGCAGCGTCTGCAGTGGACTCACCCGTGTCATCAGTCCATCCTCCCAAAGGGACGAGGCATGTTAGAGGAAGGCAGAGGGGCTGAAACCCCTTATAATTGGCAGCAGATGATAGGTGGATGGCTACACACACACGCATTTACACATGACACTTTTAGAAAAAGGTTGACAGTCAGTCATGCACACAAAGTGCAGGTATGCACACACATACTGATATTTCATCTATTACACTGTTTTCAGCCAGGGACACACACACACAGTGGGTGAATGACAGGGTCATGCAGCTTTGTGCGCAGTTGATGTGGGAAAGTTGTTTCTTCCAGTTCAGTTCCTCCATATAAGGCCAGACTAGACCAGCGGTGAGGAGCTGTTACTCTCTCTGCTCCC
Source organism: Toxotes jaculatrix (assembly GCF_017976425.1). NCBI lineage: Eukaryota > Metazoa > Chordata > Actinopteri > Toxotidae > Toxotes > Toxotes jaculatrix. The sequence continues at coordinate 6,571,770 of NC_054417.1, forward strand.
TATGGACTCACTCCTCTCTTTATCTCTCTCTCACTCTCTCTCTCTCTCTCTCTCTCTCTCTCTCTCTCTCTCTCTCTCTCTCTCTCTCTCTCTCTATCAGTGTCTCAGTCTTTCTCATGCTCTTATTCTCTCAAAATCCTCACACATGCACTCCTCCTCTCTCTTACCTGCATTTCAAACACTTTCTGTCACCTCCACATACACTCACAAACTGTATACTATAAATGTATGCACACAATGAGGTTATTCCATATGCTCGAGTGGTGTTCACATTGATTTTGCTCGCTGCTTGACTAATGCCAGTGTGCAGAACCGATCAAGTGTGTAAACTGCAGAGAAGCTCAAAGGTAGAAGAGAGCACAGGCAGCAGAGGTTGCACCTTTAATTTGTGGTTATGTCAGATCTGAATAATCGGGCTCTGGAATTCAAACAGTGCACTAAACACATCACATATATGAGCCAGTATTAAAAGATGTCCTGGGACAGAACTGTACAATGTGGACATGATACAACCACACAGTTTGGCATAGAAAATTTAATTTGCACAATCTTGTGAAGAAGGCGGTGCTGTAGCAGCTCTTGTTGTTTACAGGTAGTTTTGTTTGTGGCTGAATGGATGTGGAAGAGAAAGGTTCTTGCTGGCATTGCTTCTCATTTGGCAGAGCAGGATTTACAGAAGTAGAAGGTGAGGAAAATTTCATTTGGCAGTTTGCTTCATTTTGGACTGTGAATCTTTCACTGTTCCGTTTGAGATCATAACGGTTTGAAATGGCTTGATTTGAAAATGAAAACGTTTGCAGGAGTCAGCCATTTCTGCATGTCCATACACAGGATACTCTGAGGCCAAGGTGTTTGAAAAGCTTCACTATGTACTCGTCCCAAACTGACCTGTAACTGTTTTAATCTCAGGCCCTCCATACCCACGCAGGCGCTTTTTTGAGCAAATTAGGCAACTAAATTGAGCAATGAAATGCGATTTAGTGTTACCATCCCACTTTTTAATTGAGCCTGATGTTATTTTCACATAATTCTGGATGGAAGGGTTGGTAATATTAACACAAATCCCAGATCTCCAAGCAGGAGCTGCACAAAAGCAAACATCAGCCTGTGAAGTGAAGGGGAGTCTGCTCACTGCTGTTGGTGTCGCTTCGTCGTGGAAGACGTCTGACAGAGTGTGTTTGCCTGAAATGTTCTATTCTTTCCAGTTTATTAAATAAAATTGCATTTTGGCAGCCACAGTGCAGTAAGCAGACACTCTTTGCTGGTCTCCATCTTTCCCTTTCCATTTCTGCTCTCAGTCTCTTTCCCTCTCTGTGTTTCCAGCGCAGATGGCTGCTGCAGACGGTGGCGTCTGTGTGCGTGCGTGTGCGTGTGTGTGTGTGAGGCCCGAGACACATCAACTGCAGCGTAGTACCCACGTTCGCACCCAGAGACAAAAAAGAACACATGCGTGCGTACACATGCCAGTATGCATGCATGAGTAGTACACTCACAAATACTACACACATGCAAACACAGAGAAACACACACTCTTTCAAACACCAGTGGGGAAACCCTTGTTTATCTGCTTCTCCAGTCTTGTCAGTGTTGTTATGTCTCTCTTCGCATTGCAATACATTTTGGAGTTGGCTGCTTCTGTGTCATTCACACATGCATGCTTGCATAGTCACAAACACACACACACACACAAAGACAAACATTGCAATTGTGTGAAACCCGTTGCAAAGGAAATCCTTGGTGAGAAAATTCACTTTAGCTGTTTATAATAATGACACGGCACGTACAGTATGTCAGTTTGTGTGGTTGCAGATTGTATTTGCTAGATACAATTTTAAATGGGAGAGAAGAAGAAAATAAAAACTAGGCTGGATGTTTATATTGACATGCAAATTTTTGGCAACAAACACTTCTCAAAGGGCTGTTAAAAAAAATTGTGGAGTTGTGAGTGTTTGAGCCTGTGAGTCTGGTCCCACTGGCAGTGTTGTCGACTTTCCTCTCTCCTCAGCTGCTGAGCGCACAGCGTCACCTCGGGGATGCTCTCACAAAGAGAGTGCCTAATGAATGTGGAAAATGAGAATACCAGTTTGATGAACTCTGTTACTCAATTAGTGCAATTAATTTTCCTGTGGCGCCGCTGAGTAAGATGGAGGCACGGATGATTGAGCCACTGTTTCACTATCTTATTTTTATTTTTAGGCAGCTGCCTGCGCGCATACCTTATGTGTGTCTGAATGTGTGTGTGTGCGTGATGGAGAGAGATTTTCAGGGAGGTCTCATTTTATTTGTGAACGGAAAGAGAAATTGTTCTCTTGCTTGTTCACTGCACAAGACTAGTTTTGGCCTTATCTCCTCTAAGCTAATACTATTCACGTCTGATTTAGCCTGAACTGAATTACAAACCTGCATGCACGGGAGAGATGTGGAGTCTCTGTGAAAGGTTGATTCACTCTGACATTCTAAAAATGAAGTGATATGAATGAATGGAATGGAATAAAACTTATTTATTATGATCTCGAAGAAGAAGGCGACCATAAGAGCACCTTCAGTATATGGGCTTTGCAGTACTTTGTGTTCGGAAGCAGTTTTGGTAACATTCATTAAAACTCACTGCGTTCATATTCATGCTCAAAGAAATACTAAACTTAAGTCAGAAAATTGTGTTATCCTCTAAACCTCACAGGAGAATGAAGACGTACAGAGGCAGCCATTCATGCTTTTATCCCTTGTTTATCTCACAATGATGCTGCAGATTTTTAATTGCGTGCTTTTTGTGTGTGTAATAGAATTAGAAACAATCTGCACGGCTGTTTGTGCATCACATTTTTTTCCTTCTTTTTTCTTCCAACATGTATAAGTAGACCATAAAATATCACATAAAAGTCTAACTCCTATTATGTATTTGAATTAAATAATAATCACTGTGTGCATCTAGCTCACTCCACTCATCCATACACATAGTAACTAATTCATACAAAGTAATTGAATCATTTGTTAAACACTTTTAGAGTTTTATTCTTGCTAGACAAACATCTCATCTGTTAAGTTCAACACATAGAAATAAATATCTTTTACTACCCACAGTCTAAGGCCCAATCTGGGTTGAAGTCAGTGTTTTGCTGAAGTCATTTGGCCAGACCGGCTTCTAGCCGCCCTCTCAGACCTGTTACCATGCAACCACGTCAAAGTGCCTGGCATAGGAGGGCCAACAGGCGGGCACCCGGCATGCCCGCAGATGGTGGGGCGGTCAGAACAGGCTGTGAGAATGGTGCCCCTCGCTGTTCACACACACATTTCACACGCGCACAGAGCTGTCGACTCTTGCTTTGTGTGCTAACAGCCAGGCAGGCTCGACTCCCACTCTGCTCTCCGACAGGCTAATTATTGTGACTCGTGTTGTAGCTGTTGGAAGACGTTGTTCTCTGGTCAGTGAGTTGTTCTGCAGGTAGATACAACATCTGGTATCAGGATCGTTATGGGCTTTTTTTCGGAGGGTACGCGTCATCATGGACGCAGAAGTTGTGTTAATTTTCATTGCAAATATACATAGCGTTAAAGAAACATCTCAGCCATCATAAATTATCCAATCCCCCTGTGTCAGTCAGAGATCTGTCACTATGTTTTGATCTGCAACTGTAGCGCCCCCGCTTGGTGTTTAGTGTTAATTATGATCTGAAATATTGAATGCAGAAGATGAACAAACTTAAATCACATTCTGCAAAAGCAAACACGAGTTTAACAACCTTGTTTTATTTCTCATTCATAAGTGCTACATGGGCATATCTCCACCCTCTCTCTCAAGTGGCGGTAACAATCAGCCTGGAGGAGACTTAAAACAAACACGGCTTTGAGTGACAGGTGGATGCTTTGCGGCGCCAGCGTGGCCGCGGTTGGCAGGCAGCGGTGACAGTCGTCCTGCTGACACACAAGCTGCTCCCACTGGTGAAACCACAGGCGAGTCCAGGCTGGTCACTCCTCCCTGTCCTTTACACTCTCCATCCATCCATCCATTCTCTGATCCATCCATCCCTTTTTTTCCCTCCCCTTTTGGCCTTCCTTGCCAGCCATTTTTTGTGTCTTATCTACCTCCTCCTGGAACCTGTATCTTTTCTTTTCACATGCAATCCCACTTTCCAATTTATTCTAATCGTGTCCCTTTTCTTCCTTCATTTACAGTCATTCCCCTGCTTCTCCTCTTTCATCTGTGCCACCTTCCCTTTTATTGAAAGGCTTTAGGGAGTACTGGGAGATATCAGTGGGCTCCAACTAAAACCTGTCTTATCAGCTTTAGTGCCTGGTCACGCCAATATTTATGATTTTACACCTAATTCGATTCATTTGAATGGCATTGCTTGTGTTTTCGGGTCAACTTCAACTTTAGCAGATGACTTTGAACTTGTTTGTGCTGCTCAAGCTATATAAGAAAATTCATCCTTTTTTCTTATTGATTTTTACAGGTATTCGCTGGCTGCATTAATTTTTTTCAGTGTAAAAGACCTGTGCTAAGATTTGTAGTCAGGATGCAGGATTGTGGCACATTTCAAAGCAGCATTACCCCCAACTTTGTTCTGACAAAGACAAAGAAGAAGATCTCTTCAATAAAAGTAAATTCTTCATTGTTCAAACACCACAACCATGTAAAAAAGTATGTCATCATTGTGAAACAATGGGGATTAATCTGCTGCTGTAACAGCCTCCACTCTTCCACGAAGGCTTTCTACTAAATTCTGGAGTCTGGTTGCAGGGATTTCATCCCATTCAGCAACATTAGCATAGGTTCTTTACAACCTGTGTCATCATCCTGACCTCCATGTTCCCCCCTACAACTTTTAACATCAGACCAAATCCTTTCACCAATAAAAGTCAAAGACAAAAATGTTATTGTAGTGTCATATCGTATTAAACGGCAGATTACAGAAACTACAAAAGCTACGAAAACAAGACCAAAAAGAAATGCAGAATTTTGCTTTAACGCTGCCCATAGCAGTGCTGAAAAGTGTGAGGTGTCTTCTGTTTCTGTGTGTGGTAGTCATATAAGTGCTGCCGTGAAAGTGCCAGAAAATTGCATTTTAACTCATTTACAGCATTTCTCTTGCCACAGCTAATACAATAAAAGTCTAATTATGTTAGAGACAGTTTCTGCCTTCTTGCTATGTTGCCTATGATGTTGTTTGCTATTAAATATTTAACCATTATTGGGAATTTACGGTCATTGAATCATGTTAAGAGTGTGGGTGTCTATAGCTTTTTCATTGTTGATTCCCCGTGTTGAGATTAATGCCGCAGGTGTCTTTTTTCCCCCCTGCTCCTTCACTGCCCCAGCTCCTTTTGGCAAGCCATCCATCCTTTGTGTGTGTCTGTGTGTGTGTCAATGTGTGTGTGGGTGCTCAAGAGGCCTTCAGGTCCTGTACTTTATAGGTCTTGGCTTATCTATGTGATTTACAGTCCGGCAATGTGAGCAAGAGAGTGGCAGACAAGGCATGCTATCGATCGACAGGCACCACACAGGGGAAGAGATGTGTGTGTCTGTCTCTGTGTGTGTGTATGAGTGTATGTGTGCGCGTCAGACAGAATATTGCATTAGGGCAAACTTGGCTTCTGCTGCTCAGACTGTGTCCTAATTGTCGGCCTGGAAAACAGATGGCAATGAATGCTATGTCTCCCCTTGGTTCCCCAGGTTGAGACATACACACCCACACACACACAAAACATACACACTTTAACTTTCATACATATATTACAATTCTACGATTCCCCACAAGAAATGATTTATGTTATGCAAAGTTATTGCATTGGGCCCTTGTTTTTGTATGCAGGCTGTCTCATTCAGTATGTTGTCCTGATTTTGTTTGTGTGTGTGTGTGAGATCATGTATGTGTGTGAGAGTGAAGGTCTGTTGAGGGACGTGGCACCCGTGGGTGGTGTGTTTCGCTACACCTCCACATCATTGCAACGCCACAGGGTTGCAGCTTAACGCCCCAACCATTACATATAGTATCTCACCACGTCTCTCAGATACACACACACACACACACACAGAGAAATAAACACTTGTTGTCAGGAACCCTGCAGATCTTATGCCATCGCTCTCTTGGAAACTTATTTGCTAAGAGAAGCCTTTTGTCTGTCCTACACAGGTGGGAGGACTTAATACCCACATACACTCGTACACAAACATATACTGTGAATATATACACACACTGTAACAGCAGAAGGTGAGACATTGGGCTGGACAATATGACCTAAAATCAACTTAGGATTAATTATCATTTTCATGCTATTATTTTTTTCCAGTGCCTGCTTCCTCATCTTCATCATTTCTCCAACATTTCAGTTATTTTCTCTGTCAAAGTTAAACTCAAGCGTCTGTCGGACTGTTTCCAATGAACCCAGAAGCTCATACTGACTGACGGTGATTGGTTGTGTTGGGTTACATCTCATTCATTGTCGTACTTTGAGATGCATTGGAGGGGAAAGTGAATTGATTTACCTATTTGCATAAATTAACTTGGTGAGAGACTGATTTCGTTGGTTAGGGCAAATAACTCTTGCAAAGTGCAGGGTATATTTAGGTGAAACATCAGCCAGATTAACACACACTGTGTTGGATGTATACTTGATGTTTGGAGGTCTGTGAGTGTCTGTATTTGGCTCATGCATGTACAAAAATAGCAAAGCATTCTGGGCTGTCTTTTACAGTTTTAAATAGTGTTTGTACAGGCTTGTGTGTGCCTCTGTGTGTTTTGTGCCAGTCCCATGTGCAATTTGACTAAGGTTGTAACCATGTGTGTGCACTTTCTGTTATTTCACTTGTCTGTGTGCATTTGTATGCTTGGTTATGACTGTGTGTGTGCGTTTGTGTGTGTGTGCTTTGGCAGCCTACTACTGCCTTTAGTTTCAAAAGTGTTTCATTCAGAGCCAGATGAAATCCCTCCTGCCTCTACGGCAGCGATCAGACGGCGTATCATGCACTCATCGCCGCAGGCTAACACACATGCACAGACATAGGTGGATTTTACCCTGTGTGTGTATGTGTGTGCGTGTGAGTGTGTGTAGTCAGTAATATGGCTGAGGAGCTCATTACACATCCCCAGTTCCCTTTGCTTTCATGAGAGTTGTCTTCTCTCAGAGAAAAAGCATGTGAGAGGGACAGAAATACTTAAATGGACAGGTAAGGAGATGGAAAAAGACCATAAGTAATACCTAATGATAAAAGAGAAAATTAGGTAAAACCTCGTGACTTCATTACTGTTTTCCTCGTGGGATTTTTTTTTTCTTAACATTTAGGGATATTTTTACTGATCTGCAGAAGGGTGTTGCAAGTAACTGTTGATCAAAGAGACTTGCAGTTGAGCAGATGCTCGCAGCCTCCCCAAATCTCATGTTTAACATTTTCTAGTTTGTTTTTTTTTTTTTGCCTGTTTTGTTTGGAGGTGAGTTTAAAATGGAAAACTGCTTCTGAAATGGACTCATTAACGTTCCACTCAAACCTAGTGGAGGTTCACAAGAAAACAGCAGCGCCAATGTCTCTAACTGACACCTGCTGCATGTTTGTCTTGATATAAAGTTTGAAAAAGGTTTGTAGCTTGCTCTTCTATGGAGATCAGCAGCTGTCGCCTCAGATTCATAACTATTACACTGGATAGTGACTCACTAAACTAAAAATCATGTCCAGACCTATAAAACACAAACACACAAACCTGTCTAATCACTCTTGCAGTACAATCCCACACATCATAGAATTAGAGTATTTAGCTATGTTGAAAAATGTGGAGTTTTTGGAACAAACTGAACATGTAAAATTGCAAAGAGGTGGGTTAGAGTGCAGGAGTATTTATTTTTTTAGCATTATCGCCTTCATTGGATAGTTGATAGTGAGAACGCAGAGGTATAAGTTCAGCGCAGGTCTCTTGGCTGGAATTGAACCGTGGTTGCAGTTATGTAGCATGTGCTCCAACCATTTGGCTGTTTGGGCAGAATCCAGAGGCTGTTGTTAACTGCTGTGAATACAGCCAAAGCCACAGGAACTAATGAAGGAATGACAAACTTAAGTGTGTAATACTCAAACAGATTTTCTGTGGAGCATTGTTATAATTAAATTGCTTGTATGATGAGCATATGTTTGTGACCATGTGTGTTTGAGAGCTTGACCTTAATATGCAAGGAGCAAACTGGTCATTTTTGCTAATTAGTTTGTTTATTATCAGCTTTTCTCTCTTTCACACGCCTGCACATACACACTCTACCATGTGCACGTGGAGATAAACCTCTGTCTGTGGCTGTGACAGATGCATGTGTGTGTGTGTGTCCGTGTGTATGTGTGAGTGGCTCACGAGTAATGGCCAGTGGCAGGTATAGAGGTGATGGATTGCCTGATTAGTGGCCTGGCAGGGCTCTTCTCACAGATGGGCTGTTAGAAGTAGGCATCTGGTCCTGACGTGCACATGCTCACACACATGCTATAGACAGATATAGTGTATGCGTACACACATGCACACAGGCCTCCATACCTACACGTACACGCTCTACAGAGACATGGATACTTAGATAAAAAACTTTTCTCTTCTTTCACCAGCTGTCTCTTGTCTTCACTTCTTCTCTCCATCTCTCTCTTATCCTCCCTCCGTCCTTCTCTCTCTGTCTTCTTCTCTGTGTTTGTGTCCCCATGCTTTGCTCGTTAGTCAGTGTAATTACCAGGGAAAGGGAACAGATTAGGGCGTTTACGTGCCAGGATGTTTACATGCGCGGACACACATGCTGCCCGTATCACTGTGCAAGGGATTAAAATGTGCACACACACACACACACACACGTGCACACGCTCTGGATATAGCACACCGGTGCAGCACAGCCTGTCCATGACTCATGGAAAGAACTGCAAAAGCAAATGTGGGCATAATCTTAAATATGCAGACACATGGAGGGGAACACAGATGTATATGCACTAATGCAAATACGACATATGCACATTCGTATATACACACTGAAAGAAAACAGCACCTACGTGTGTACACCTGCTGTGAGAAACTGAGTGGGAATGGACCAGAAGGGTTTATGGGGGTTCATGTTTGCATGAGGAACACACACCTTCACACATGTCATTTTAAGGCCATCATTTTATAGTAAATACATTTTTATGCTGTGTATTAACATTATTTAACCAGTAAAGCTTAGGTTTAAAACTATAGTTTGACATTTTAGCTGATACAAATGCACCTAAAACCTATGTGGAGGATTTGATGGACAGAGGATTCAATATTCTTAGTAAAAAATAATATGACATATTATATGATATGATATGCGGAACTATCAGACAGTAAAGTGTTGGAGTTTGTCCTCAGTTTTTCCTTTGGCTGTGTGACAAGCAAGTAACTGTTAAAATATGAATACATGCTTGATGAGTGCCAAAATTCAGACAGAACCTGGACTTTTTTTTTTTTTTTTCCACTGGAATGACATTTCAAAGTCTAACTGCCTGACGCCTCACAGATCTCTTGCTTTTCTATCCTTCATGAATCCCTGCACGATTGCCGCTCTGTCGCCATGTAATTGAACTTCATATGCGTTTCCGTGTCAAACCTGGCACGTGCTCACCCAGTGAACTGAACTGCTGACGTGACACTAACAGAGCCTCTTTCACTGTATCCTCCTATCACTAAATTTCCCACCAGGGTTTGAGACAGCCAGACCCCCTGGGTAGGGCTCATCCAATCGCACGGGAGGTTTTGCAGCGTGAGTCCCAACGTTTGATAGGCTCCCTAGTGTCTCTGTCGGGCGTGATGATAATATCATGTGTCGTATGCTTATTCAGGCTCAAAGTAATATCATTTGTAGCGTTTTCCTCTTTGCCTTCAGCCCTCGCTCCATAAAGCTAATCACAGTGCTTGGCTTTGAATCGGGAAGGGCAAAGAGGGGAGAGAGGGGGGAGGTACAGGGGAGTAAGCAGGGGCTAATGGCATTTTAAGGGTGGGGAACCACTCCCATTACTTATTATAATGAAAAGCTAATGCACACACCTTTAGCCTAAAGGCACGTGCGTGCATGAGTGCATGTAGCATTTGCTTTTGTGTGCACATGTAGTTGCATGCATATTTCTACATCGAGATAGTTAGACAGATACACAGATAGATCGATATTTCAAACTTTGTGCAGTTAAAGAGACATTCCAAGCCTTTGAGTGTGAAATGTTTCCTCCGGGACATATCATCCAGAGGACATCGAGCCCTCATTGAGTTAATTAAACCTCAGTGAAAAGATGTAACAGAATAAAGTGTGAGACTCATCGAGCGATGGTGCTGTAAAAATGCAGTTTTCAAGTTATGAAGTTGTTTCATGTGCTGAAAGGGGTTTCATAGGAATTCAAATAAAAAATTGTAACAAGCCAGACATCTAATAAACCGAAGTGCTTCTCGAAACCCAAAACGCGGGAGTCATTATACCCAAGGTAAGGACAAAACCGTAATAAATGGATTTGTGATTTGAAGGCACTTGGCCTTGCAAGTGCCTGTTTTTTTTTCAGTAGTATTTGTTTGACAGTCGACATTTACATCTGGGGAGATGTTACCATTTTTGAAAGTATAATTTGTTTTTGTTTTGTCCTGTCATTTTGTAGGCCTACATGTTTTTTTATGTTTTGTTTTTTTTTTCTCCAGATGATAGATACAGATAAAGTCTCTTAGTTTGGAATGAAACAATTCCACATTTATTGCTCATGTAAAGCATATGCAGTGACAGGCTTACAAGCTCATAAAAGCTTGTATAATTTTCTAAATCCTCCCCACATGCATTAATACGCACTCACACACCCTCCCAACAACTCCTTCCTCTCCACTTACTGAGTCGAGCAGACAGGTTTGGTGTAAACAATGCGTTGAAAGTGGGTGAAGTGTCCAGAGAAATGAAGAAGCATAGTGACTCCTCTTCATCTGCCTGTCAGCATTCTCCTCTTTGCCAAATAATGCATCTGTGTCACTCGGTTTCTATCTTTATATATTCTGACTAATCTTTTTCTGTTATGGTGTGTGTCTCAGATTGTGTGTCAAGTCACCTCGCTGTAGTGCGTTATGCAAAGGCCTTACAGTTAATTAACTTTATCCACAGCAACAAGTAGCTCTTCGACTTTGAAACATCAGACATTTGTGCATCATACAATAATAGTTCAATAATAATGTTCTTGAATACTAAGTGATAAAGACAAGAGAGTGTCTGTATGCAGCGAATGAGTGAATGCACGTTCATCTGTTATTTTGACACAGGCAGCAGCTCTACAGTGGGTCTCTAAAGGACATTTATGATGCAACAACAAAAGCGTGTGCAGTGTGTGTAGTAACGTGAGAACAAGACAGATGCTGTAGGATTTCATACCTTTCATGTCGTTATTAGTCTGTGTGCTATAAAAGAGCTATGTGTAAGTGTGTGTGTGTATGTGGAGGGGGAATTATGACATGCTCTGAAGATATACTGTGTCCACCCCCCACCCCCACCCATCACCCCCACCCTCCACCCTGTTTGTCCTGTCAAGGTCAGGGACTACACTGTGGAGAAGGGGAAGGGAGGGGTGGTCTTTACACACTTGGCAGAACACACCTCCCCTTGTCCCACTCACCCCTCTTTTTTTTTATCTTCTTCTCTTCTCTGCTCTTGTTGCTCTTCTCCGTCCTCTTTCACCCCCACTCTCCCGCAGATCTGCCTTGAAAATACTCTGCCTCTGTTTTAACTGTGCACGCTCACCAATTCAATTCAAGGTTGATTGTAGGGACCCTGAGCAAATTGTCATAACTGTGGTTATTTTGCAGGAGCTCAAGGATGAGAATGAGCAAGCTCTTGGCTGCTTACAGTCACAGCTATTTAACAGTACTATTGCATTACACAGTATAACATGCTGTGCTCTTTAAAGCATATAGAACAAGTATCTAAACGTCTGTTGCCGTGGAATTCAGGTCCAGGCTGTAGTATTTTGCCTCAGTGAATTTTTAGAGCCTTTACAACATATGATTACATTTGTTTTTCTGCTTTACAAATGCACAAGGAATCTTTACACGTTGTCCCAAAGGGTAGCACAAAGAAACAGTATGCATCTGAAATTAAGTGTGTACGCTGTGTTTCCTGGGTAATATTTTAGTGACTACTCCCTGAATGTTCCTCAGATCTTCCTGCCAGCTCATGGTGAAGATCATGAAGAGGTTCAGTCATTCTTGATGAGTGCAGTTTCAGGAAAAGGAGCTCCCAGTTTGTCTCTGTTTAGAGGACAGATTCATGCTTTGCTCCAAAGTTTGGATTAGTCATTTCTTCTACACTGAGAAGCTCTTGTGTCTGGATAGATTAATAACCAAATAAAGCATTTTCTGTTGCTAATCAATACCCAGAAAGGTGTCATGTCAGTTGTTTTTTGAGTGCAAGGGAGAATACTCAGGGAAAATGGGCTTTATTTCTCTAGTTAGGCAGAATGAAAGGCATGCACCAGTGAAATAAATATCTGCCAGTCACTATTAGGCATATCCCAATCTGGGAACACAATGGGCAAGCAATGCTGGACAGATCAGAGAAAGAGAAAGTTGGCAGGCAGAGAGGAAAGGATGGGACAACAGAGGCAGATGGTTGGAAGGTAAAGGTAGGAAAATGAAAGATCTATGGAGCAGGTGAGGGGATCTGTGCAGCCATGGATTGATATGTCCACTAATCCCCCACTGTGTTGACAGGTGGGTCCAGTCAACCCTAGAGTGTGGCTTTGCCAAGCGAGGCCCTCGGCCTAGCCATGCCAGGCTTCAGCTGTGGGCATGGGGTCCAGCGAACCTGTCCAATGTACCACTTTACAGAGAGAGAACAATGTTTACCAGTCAGGGACCCCAGCGAAAATGTTATTGTTTGGACATGAGTAGCAGGGCCATATGGGGCTTTCAAGATCTGCCAGACAGACAGCAGTAACATGGCAGTGCACACACACATCACAACATCTTGAGATTCTCTTAAACAGGAAAATCACCTGATCTTGGCATCACAAAGGCACAAATATAGAACCAAGACTACTCATAGTTTCAATTTAATATTTTCACAGCTTCATTTTAAGTTCTTCGCCACCAAACTGGATAAACCGCTCCCTTGTGGACCTGCTTTTTGAGCAGGGTGGCACTGTCACGTTGAAACAGGAGAGAGTCTTCGGTGTATGAATTCCCCATCGCGTCCACGCTCATTCTCTCTTCCAGAAATGTCCAAGCATGGATAAATGCGTCGCTCACTTCACTTCTGTGTTTTGTTTTGCCACTGCGGGCTTTGTGCTGTGAGAAACGGAATAACTGATTGGGCCGCCCCTTTTTCCAAAAAACCACTTTATCTTTCTCTGGGCTTAAGTGTTCCTCTCAGACAGCGGCTGGGGCCTCTGTGAGTCCCCGAGTATCACGGCCCTGCCTTGATCTTGTTTACTTAGTATTCTATCAGAGCCCAGAAACAACGAGAAGGAACTAGCTAAAAAAAAAAAAAAAAAAAAAAACGGAAGAGAGGAAGATGAGGAAGAAGAAGAAGAAGATGGCTACCTCACCCCTTTGTGACCTCTCTACTCTGCACTTTGACACTCAAAAGAACTTCCACCGTCTGGTAACTTTTCAAAGGCACCAGTAATGGTCTTTGAAGCAGCCATCAAAAATAAGTGTTTTTTTTTTTATCCTCTTCTTTTATTGTAAGGCTGAATGCTCTGAGGGGTGGGACGACTTTTTGTCTGTGAGTTGTATGTATGAGAGGAAGGGAGAGAAAAAAACATAAAGAGACCGAGGGGTCTCACTGCCAGAAAGTACGGAAGTATGTTTTTTGTTTTCTTTCTTCTGCACCTTTAGACCTTCATCTTATAGTTCTCCACTTTCAAGCCCAGCAAGAACACAGAGAGAATGAGAGAGAGATGTATTGTATTTTTTATGTTTTTTTGCTGCACTCCACATTTTTTAGCTTTTTTTTTTTTTTTTTTTGTATCCTACAAGGCAAATTTCTTCAACATCACAAAAACCTGTCCACTTAGATTTGGTCAGCAGTTCCAACAGGTCTGGAGTTGTGCCCACTGATGGTTGTTGCCTCCAATTAGAAAAACAATTAACAGTTGTTGTAATGGCTGTTTAGTCTCTTCTTCTGTTAGAGCAAATAGACTCTTTCAGACCTGTAGGCTTAGTACATTATTTGTATCTCTTACATTTTGCATCACCAAACTTTGTTTTCGGGTTTGAGCTTGGTGAGTTCAGTCAAATCTAAGCTCCTCTTCAGCCGCAGAATGCAGCTCGAAGACAGTCACACTGTTTATTGTGTAATTAACTGCTGCCTCCGTAAATCACACTCTAATTTGAAGCGCCTCTCAATCTGCATCAATCTGTGTGTCAGTCTGCATGTCCTAAATCTGCTCAGCAGTGTCTGGACTCGTCTCTTTTTCTTGAGAGAAATTCTCTGGCCTTACAGGAAGGATATGATGCATATTACATGCAGCAACAGTGGTTTTTCTTTGAAGAAACAGAAGCAGAACTGGGTGAGCACATATACAGAAAAGTGTAACTTGGTCGACAGAAAATCAGAGAAAAAGCCAATACAGTCGTCCGGAAAGTGCAGAACAAAATACCAGAGTAGCAAACTCCACCGAAGATCTTGTCAAAATCAAATATCCATTTGACAGCTGGAGGAAAACATGACTTCTCTCTTTTTCACTCCAAAGGTCATGGAGAGAAAGAGCATGTATCTTCCTCAGATATGTTTTCAGTATCAGTTGCAGTCCGTCCTCAGCTCACCCCTGCTGCACATCACATTGTGAGTGCACAGCCCAGGCTGGGTGATGCTTCACTGGGTGGGTGACTTCTAATACGATTGCCTGTGTGTTTGACTGAGTACAAGGATTTGTGTCTTTGTGTGTGTGTGTGTGTGTGTGTGTGTGTGTGTGTGTGTGTGTGTGTGTGTGTGTGTGTGTGTGTGTGTGTGAAGGTGATTTCAGCAGAATAAAAGCACTTTGTTACAGCTCCTGAGTGGGTATTTCCAGAAGGTTTGCTCTTCTGTAACAGTGGCCTTTGTGCTCTTAGTCTCAATTAAAGCTGGGAAGAAGCGTATCTCGTTTTACTCCACTGAAATTTACAGTAGTATCAAAACTTCAGCTGAACAATAAACTTTTATTAGGATCTTTAACTTATGAATAATGTGAAACTGGAAAATCACAAGGACAATGCCCACAATGAGGGCCTGTTTTATTCCCCTAAATATAACCAAAACCTTAACAATAAGGATCACAGATCAGGATCATTTCTAACTGTCTAATGTGTTTTAAAAGGCAATTCTAGTTCTGCCTAATAGAGTCTAAATGACAAGTGATTCACAGCAATGAACCAAAGGAGGCATGGACATAGACACAAAAAGATATAAAGGTCTCTAACAGTCATGTCACAGTCAAACTTTCTACTCTGTGTGTTGAATTGTCTGGAAATGGTTTAGGAGTCAGTGTGTGGAAGATACGTAGCAATTTGCATGCAATGATTTTGGAAAGCTTTGTAACTTTTATTTATTTTACATTTATCACTTTTTTTGGACTTTAGTGAAATGAGAATGTAAGTAGGCTGATGAAATATTGGTGTAGTATATTTGTATCCTCAAATTGTGCAATTTAACCTCTTGTAATAACTTTGCAGGTCTGCATCACTGCTTTGTTTAATCACCTCGTCTACATAGCTGTGATTATCAGATGGGATGTTTTCCCCAGCAAAAAGTAATAGCCCATAGCTGCCCATTAGTGCTATTTCTACTTTTTTTTTTTTTTTTTTGTACAAGGGAATGTTTGCTTTGTTGTAGCACCTTTACGTTGATTTACTGTAGAGGGATAGAGGGATGATAGCAGGAAAGCAGGAATCCTCACATGTGAGACTCAATCTGCTGCTGCCCTCGCAGCCCCTGTACCTGTACCCCTTCCCCCAAAACACCTAGGAGAGAGGCGGAAACAAGCGTAGGAGATGGTACACATTTCTCTTTTGAACTTCACAGGAGTGAGGTGCTTTCAAAACGCTCCCAGGTGCAGATTTTTCTCAGATGTGAGGAGGAAGGGCAGGGAGCTCAGAAAGAGAGAGGGACAGGAGAAGGAGTGAAGAAGGGAGAGAAAGAGATAGAGAAGCACAGAAAAAGTACTGGAGAAAGAGAAAGAAGGAGAGGGCGAAAGCTAGAGAGAGCACAACAAAAAGAGTAGGAATTGATTTGTGTATCCCGCTGGGGGTGAAACGGTAAGCCACTTTCTATGTTTTGGAGGAAGTGGATTGATTTCCCCTTTTGTGACCTCTGTCTCACTCGCTGCTGTTGCCAAGTGTGATACAAAAGTCTTTTAACTGGAGGTGGAAATACACCGGCTGCTGCATTTGGAAACAGCAGAAACTGTATCGAGTCCAAATGTTCTCAGGCGTGGTGCAGAACAAAGTCACAAAGGTAGGCCTACAGGTGTAGCCTTTGTGTCAGCGCCAGCTTTTTTATTACATGCCTACTGAGCTTTATCCCCAAACAAGATGTTTTTTGGAAAAACTGAGTCAGAAAATACGAGCTTTAGTATGTTAGAAAGGTATGTACCTTCTCTACAGTCTATATATTTTATCAAAGGAAACAAAAAAACATCAGTTTCCTTAGTTTGATAAAGAAGGATAAAGAAAAATGACAGAATATTCCTCTGAATTTGGGTCAAGTGAGTATCCAGTGTTTTTTTTTCCCTGCTTCTTAAAAAAAACAGTGAGAAAAAAAAGTTTTGAGAGGTGACGTCATCTGTTTATCCTCTCCTAATATTTTTAAGATCTGTCAAGTGTCCAGATGATTCTCTGGATGCTTCAGACTGGAATAACTGAGTTTACAAAATTGAAACTGGCTTTGCAAGGATTTGCAGGATTTCTGCATCGAGGGAGTGTGAATGGAGGCTCTGTACGTTCTTGAGCCTCCTTCAACAGGTCATGTCCGCATGTCGGATTAGTGAAACGTAAAAGTAAAAAGACTCTCAGCCTTTTGACATCTCCTCACAGGGCTTCAAAAGTTAATCTGCCTGTCCTCTGCTGAATTCAAATTAACGTGATCCTGGACTGGACCAGTGGTTTTTGCCTAAAAGATACAAGCTGCACACCCCGAGGCCTGGATGCAAACACAAATTACCTTTAAGAAGAGAGGTGGGAGGGGGGAGGTCACAGGTGAAAGTCAAAGGAGACCTTAGAGCAGCTCCACTGTCCCCCCAAAAACAGTAAAAAAAGCCCTGACTGAATGCTGCGTCTGGGCCTCGTATAAATCACAGAGCTGTAAAACTGGTTCTGTCTACACTGCCCACCCTCATAAATTGGCATCTCCCTGCCACCCCCGTCTCAGCTTCACCACCAGCTTCACACATGCTTTATGACAAGAAGATCAGACCACTAAATGAACGGAGGCGAGGGGATCGTAAATCGTCCAGGTGAAGACGGTGATACAGTGAGGGAGGTTGTTTCGGTTGACTCTCGACCAAAGACGAAAAGTGAAGTTTGGCCCTTGGGATGTAAAGAGACAAAAGACAGAGTGGAGTGCAGAAGACTTTGTACTTTTTGCTGTTATCTCCCCTGGCTCACATGCAGGACGTTACATCATCATGCCGGAAACGTAACACACCTCGTGTACTTCCTGTAGCGTAGATGGAGTTTCTTTTCACTTACCAATTTGCATATTAATGAAGAAAAATCCTTTTCAACTTTTTAACTTACAGAATTCACATTAATGCCATCCATATGTTACATGAGAACAAGTACATTGTCATGGAAGTATTTGCTAATTACGCATTAATTTACTTAATGGAATCATTAGCATAAATGGTTGTTGGTGATTCTCCATGTGTGTGCCTGCGGCCTGTGCACGAATACAGATGTGCTCAGATTTCATTTCAGCGTTGTTTTAATTAAGGTTTCTCAGTTGAAAACGTAGTGAAATCATATCAATGGTCGTATTCTTCAGATTACTGTAGCATATAATTGGTCCCCCCTCCACCCTTCTACCACACTCACCAATCAAGGAGTTAGTTGATTTACAGAATCTGCCCAGAAGAGTCATCTGTCAGGCAAAGAATTATTTTATTCTTGTTTTATGTTCTTTCTGTTTTCATGTGAATGCATGTCATTTCTTTATTGTGAAGCACTTTGAGCTGCATTTCATGTATGAGCGCTGTTATACAAATTAAGTTTATCATTATTAATATTATTATTGTTATGAAAGATGCTTTGCGGTGGTGCAGTACAGGGCCGGCATGCAAATCAAATGACAGTATTATGAGGTAAACTTTTAATTTAATTCAGGACTCAGGCCGCTTCATATTTCCTTTCACCGTCTGTATTCCAGTGATGTTCACAGAGATCAATTCAGCTTAAACTGTCACACGTGTTAAGTGACACGCCTACTGTAGTGCTGTTTTCTGTGTGTGATGTCTAAGGGCTGGAGGTCAGCTTTGGTGAGATACAGGAGCAGTTTCGCTTCCTTTGTTTTGGAACACACACATGCTGTGTTCCTTTCTGAGCAGAGGAGGAAATTAATTTACCTACAGGGGGCAATTGTGCTCACGCAAACTGTTTTGAGAAGCCATTTTTCATTCTTTATAGGGCCATTTAATCAGAATCCCTGTTTGAAAATAGACAAACACTCACATTAATTTTAGAATTATGACAGTGTGGCGGGCAGAAAGCTGCTCTTTTCAGTTCCCTAGCCTTGTGTTCAGGGTCAGCTTTGCAGCCACAGAGGCAGTTTTGGGGGTGGTTTACTCTCACGCTATTGAGATGGAAGAGCGGTGACGTCAACCCATCTCATGGAGTATGTCAGTGTTTTCAGCAGCCTTTAAAATCCTTGAAATGTCCTCAAAAAGTTTGTTGGTAAATAAATGAATGACACTGAAAGAACTTTTGATTTTAAAAAGAATACAAATACACCTATTTTATTATTTTTTTTCTTTTCCCTCGACAGAAAGTGGTTTAATTGATCATAACTATAGGAAATGAGGCTATTTCTTGCATATCCCTGGATGGGCTCTGAGAACCAAAGGACATTTTTATAAACATGGCACTTGAGTCTTTCTTATTCAACTATTGTGTGTCTGCCTGCCTTTGAAAACAAAATTATTCTTAGAGCATTTGACTGCCAACATTTCTCCGCTAGTTAAATTTGAACTCTCACATTCTTCTCAGATTTGTATCATCATAGCTTTTAGTGTTTCATGTGGCTTTCATGCTTCATGGTGCAAATATTCAAACCAAGGAAACAACCTTTGTTTTCTTTTTCCTTCTCTTAGAGGAGCAGCAAATACTGTGGGAATTCAAGCTGCATATGTGTGTGTTCATACCTGCTCAGGCACACATGCTTTTTTTATGTGTGTGGGCATGTGTGTGTGTGTGTTGTGTATGCGCATACTGACCAGACAGGCTGATCTTGTGTGTTTAATGGATGGAACAGCCTGAGATTTGCTGCCCTGTGGTGTGCACCCAGGGGACTGAGGCATCAGTAGGTACAATACACACAATTATAGTCTGCTTGGCAAAACATACAGACACACACAGACTGGACACAGCAGTTACCCATATGTTCGTTGCACAGTCCTGCCTTTTGTACTTGGCTTTTCTGTCGCCTCTCTTGATTTTTCTTCCACACTTTCTCCTGGACGCAGAGTCACTCGTTTCTCACCTCGTAGATCCATCCATCCATCCGTCCATTAAATGTGTTAGTGGTGAGCCCTACTCCTTTTTCCATGCCCACTGCTCCTTTCCTTTTACTGTATTTGCATTTCACACTGTATAATACCTGCTGAATCTATAAATAATATATTTTCTGCCCTCAAATATGTGCGTATGTGTTTCCCCTAGCGAATGTGTTCATCAGTGTGCGCATGGCATGTGTAGCAGCACGGAGATTTCCGTGTCTCCTGGGTTCTGCTAATTAAAACATCTCCTGTCTTAATTTCCCTCAGATTAACATCATACACAAGCAACTCACACAGGACAACTCGTCAAACTTGGGTACAACTGCTGCGGTTTGACACAGTTTGTGTGTTTTTGCCTGTGCATCTCTGTGCTTTTGTGCACACTTGTGTAATCTCACAGACATTAGCTTAGTGAGACCAGTTCTCCCACAAAGAGATTTCATGATTACAGGCCTAACCCAGATACTTGAAGATGCATGAATAAAATGGCCTGAATATAACAGCCCATTTGACATTCTTTCCATCAAATCTCCAAAAGTTGACATTTTCTTGAACTCTTTTCTCCTCCATTCATATATTTCACCACGCCTTGATGTTCTCCTGATGAGGTGTGAGTGTCAGCCGCCCTTTCAGAAAGTCATCTGAAGATTTCTGACGTTGCTTGAGCCTTTGTTTCGCCTCTCAGTGGCAAACCCCTTTAAAGGTGACTGTTTCTGGTGCGAGGGCCTTCATTAGACGAGAGTGCTGGCATGTGGATGTAGCCGTGTCATTAGCACCATGTTCTCCCTCGTCCATCAGCGATCTTTTATGGCACATTTCACTCCCAACTAGGTCATTCAGGTTTGCTTGGCAGATGGAATAGCCTGAGCAGCGTTGGGACATAAAGCACGCAGGCGCGTAATGATGCACACACACACATTCTTTTTCACACAAACGCATAATCAAGCTTCTTTCTTCCTGCTCTACATTAGAAAGAGACACATGCCATGCACTCAAAATTCTTTTTTCTCTTTCTCTATCTCTCTGTTTGCACCGCTATCCAGATCTCAAAGTCACTCAGAAAGGGGGAAAAAGGCAGCATCACATGGACACACTATTATTCTTTCCTTTTCTCCCTCCATCTACACTGTTGTCAAACTCCCTTCTCTGTACACAGGCTGTGAAACACAAACACACACCCGTTGCGACAGGCATTCTCTCGGGGCGGAGCAGGGTAATCATGCCGCAGCACCTCTGGCAAGGCTAATTAAACCAGCACATCTGTGCCTTATTCCACATCTGGAGCAGGTGGCAGCATCGCCCGCAGAAACTTTCCCTCCTTTCCCCTCCCACCTCAGCCACCTCGTGACTGCACTGCTAGACAATGACGACTGCAAGGGCACACACAGACCTCAGTTTCTGTCTTTTATACTTTTTAAAACCTTTTGTCTTCACTGAAAGTTGACGGAGCATTCAGATTTTTTTTTTTTTTTTTTTGTGTAACCAGGCCAACGAGTGCAAAGGTGCAGTGGCCAGAGCTGCCCTGTGCCCATCTATGTTTTCTTGCCAAAAGAGGAATATGTTAACTTCACCCTTATTTAACTCACCAGAGATTTAATTATGTGCAGTTATCTCCCCACACTTGGTCTTTACAGTTATAAAATTCAGTACTTAACCAACAAATTCTCACATCAGTCCCCAGGACAGATTTACAAAAAAAAAAACTCTGCTCCCGTCTCCTTCCTTCCGTTCTTGCTTCCTCCCTTTCCCGGCTTGCCTCTACTGAATTCTGACTCAAAGGTGAACCTCTCAAACTGAAATCTCTTTAAAGGCAGATTCAAAGTCTCAATTGGGCCGGTGGGAATAGGTGAAGGTTTATCCAAGTGAAATCAAGTCAGACAGGGAGACATGGGGCGTAGGAATTGACAGCGCTGGGTGTTGAATCAAAGCCAGATGGAACTCAGGTGTCTTCAGTTACGCCATTCTCCTGGGTAAACACGAAAGATTTTAGTGTCTTTATTTGCATACCCTTGGGATCAAGACTGTGGAAAAAAAAAAGATGAAAAAAAGCTTTATTCAAACCAATAAGGTCGTTTACATTAGAATCAGTTAAACTCCCTGTAATCTTCACTTTGGATTTCTTTTAGCCTTAATCTGAATTTACACTTCCCATGATTCTCGTGCATGTTCTGCATCACATTTTATTAGCTTCCTTCTCTCCTAAATTGTTATGGGCTTATTTGGCTGATTCTTGGTGACCCTCCAGCCTTCTCTGCATGTCCCTCGAGGCCTGATGACATGCCTGTAACAAGGAGCTTATTGCAGTGTTATTGCCCAAGTATCTAGAAGGTTCCAGGGGCCCGAGGGCATGTGTGATGGCGCTGACAGGTCCTGGGGACTCGACTGTCACTGTCAGGGAGCCAGCGGGTCGGCCCGATGCAGTTGTCAAATGCCAGGCGAGAAAACACAGGCAGGCAGCGCAAACACCCGGGCGTTTGCTAATAGATGCGTATCATACTCAAGCTCGTGCATATGCAAACACACAGCGGAGACGTGCATGGTGGCATGCAGTACATGCACATGCAAAATGAAAACATAATGTTATTCTTGCTGTGGTGTGGCAGGAGGACACACACACACACACAGAAAACACACACACAACCTGGTGAGTCCTTCGGGAGCCTTTGACAGCTCTACCCTGAGCTTCCAATCCGTCTCAGGGAGCTCCAAACACCCAGTGCAATTACTCTTTCTTGCTGACTGCACCTGCACAACATAATTGAGAAGGCTACTGGGGCTTTGTCACTTAAGGTAAAGATGTAAAAGAAAAAAAAAAGTGCCCTGGCTAAGCTGCAGAACTGCAGCACTGAGCATTACACCGCAAACAGCAAGTGTGTCTGGACACACAGGTCTATCTGTGCTTGTTTGTGTGTGATGCTCTTTTAACTGTGTGTTGTCTACTGAAGGACACCTCTGAGGCAAAGAGAATGAAGATCCTCAACAATAACTTTTGTATTGAATATTCTGTGATGAATTTGCAAGAATTGAACTCTGCAGACAATCCTGTTGAGACGGCGCGTCAGCCAGACTGAGAATATCAAATATTCATGCGTTGTCCGTCGTTTGAGTTTGGCATTAATGGTTCGAGAGTCAGTTATAATGATCAGAGATTTAATTAAGCTCCGGTGGTGCAACTAGTGCTGGCTTCTTGAGACCAAGGGATCTGGAGAATCCCCCAGTCTCACTTTAATGAAAGCAGTGGCAGGTCATTGTCTGTAATGAGGAAATTGACTCGGATCTCATTATGTGTGTTTTATCTCATTCTATATATTGTAGGAAGAAGTTCCAACTAAATGAAACGAACTAAAAAACCTAATGTCTTTATGTTAAAGTGGTCTAAAATTGACTTTTTAAAGAGTTGCAGGTCATGACCGTTAAACCCTCTTGCTGACATCACTCTCCCTGATGGAAACAAACTGCCAGTATTGCCATTTAACTTATCTGGTAAGCAATTATACAGCTCAAGCTTTGAAATGAAGTTGACTTGTTAAAATGGCAGATCTCTGTGACAACATTTTCAGTAATCTGGCAAACATGCTGTTTGCTTATTTTCCATCTTTCTTGACTGGGATCCAGATCCCTCAGTCCTTTCTTCTCTGTTTCCAGTGAGAGAAATAGAGCAGAATGAGTGGATAACAAAAGTGAACAGAGAGAAATCAGGCCCAACATTGTGACGCAGTTTTCATTTGGTAGATATACGTCTTTTTCTGTCCTCCTCTGAACTTGAGACCTAAGCTAATTTCCATGTATTTATACACACACAGCTACAAGTCTGTTGAATTAAGTGGACCTATTTACGAGCTCAAATAGGAGATCATTATGTCTGCAAAGTCTTGCCCACTTTTGCAACTTTCATCAACGAGTTTCTCTCTTTCTCTGTGCTCTTTTTTCCCCAGCCCTCCTCATGCACGCCTCCTTCCATCAGACTTTGCTTCTTTCATCCCAAAACTCCTCTCTCCCTTCTCTTCCGCTCCCATCTTCTCACTCCTCCTCCCTCTAGCCCACCTGTGAAAATATCTACCTTTCATCCCCCTCGCTTATGTATTCCCCCTGAAGGCAGACTAAGCTCTTTCCCTATCTCCTCCCCTCTCTCTTAGCCCTCTCTCATTCCCCCGTCTCTCTTATTCTCTCTATCACTTGTGTGCTAACTTGCACAGAAAGGACGCACCCGCCTCAGACACACACTCCCCTGTCATTTGTCAACACTGTCAGCTTGGATGGAAAGAAACTTCCCTACCTACCTACCAACCTCCCTACCGCCCACTCTCACTTCTTTATGTCAAATCCCACCACAGCGGAGTAGGCAGTGCCTCAGTCCTCAGTATCACCTCCGATATCAAGGAGAGCAGCCAGACTCACAGACTCACACCTCTAAGTGGTAGAAAACTGTCACATCATGGGGGAAAAATGGGAAACCATGCCAGTCTCCACAGCTGGAAACCTTTTAAATATAGATTCAAATCACCAGCACAGATTCCTATTGAAAAAACTTCACTAATCAAACGTAAACTCGTAAAAAGCGTTTCAAAATGACACTTTGAAGAATAAGACTTTGAAGCCTTCAGATTGTAGCAGCTTATTTCTGGCATGCTGTCATACAAAAAAAAACAAAAAAAAAAAAAAACAAAGTAATCCTTGAAAAGTCAACTGAGGCGCAGCACATTGTGAGTTGTTAGCATGTTAAAACATCTTCAAGCTTTCGTTTCATCTAAGCGTTTGACTTATTTTGATTTCAACCAAGTTAACACTTTTTTTTTAGCACATAAACTGACGACCAACACTCGAGGCGCTGTGGCAAGTGAAAATACTTAGTGAGAAATCACTCAACTGAGGAATTAATTTGAAGATGCAACCAGAAAGTTATAACATATTTGCACAGGAGTTTCATTAAAGAGCTCTAGGTTTCTTTTTTGTTCAACTTGAGTTCATAATCTCTCATTTCTGCTAACTCAAACATCGTCAGACATCCTTAAGCTAATTCTCTGCATCTCTCTTCGCTTTCTATGCAAAGAAATTCAAAAGTAATTTATTTTCTTGAAGGGGGGAAGTTATTCCTCATGCCACTGTTTGACACCAAACTTTAAATGCTTTATGGTTTTATAAGTTTGGTGGCCTTTTACGAACAGTTATGTAAAATTTACTCTGACAAAGACACTATACAGTGTGTGAGTATCGCAAATAGCATTTAGAAAAATATATGCTCTTTGAAATTGTCTGCTTATTGTAGAACAAATATTAATATTAAAGCTAGAACATCTCCAGCTCTGAAGCTACAGTTCATTTAACATCCTAGAAGAAGTAAAATAGTGATGACTTGGTTAAATTATTTCTTCAATATAGCATAACCCCTGCACATCACACAGTGATGTTTCCCGTTCACACTGATTGCCTTTATGCCGTCACTTGCCTAAAGAAAGGTTGCGGCTCATTTCTTAACTTTGCCACTGGAGCGTCAGAAGCAATTAAGCCTCAACATTTGAGGTCCTGCTTTCAAGTCAAATGAGAGAGAGGGAGAAACGGAGGGGGAGGAAATGGGGGAGGTCAGGCTGGGTGCATTACAAAGACGCTGTGTGCGGTGACACAAAGTGCTACCAATAATTTTTTAGCAATTAAGTCTTTTTTTTTTTAAGCTTATATGATTGTGTTTTTGATTATCAGTTCATAGATACAGATACTGCAGAGATAGAGCGAATGATAAAGGAGAGGAATGTTCACATGTACTTCACACCTACTGGTGACCATTATTATTATTATTATTATTAAGATTATTGGTTTTATCTCGTTTTGGTTTCCCACGTCTCCATGTCGATAAAACAAATGATAGCTTTGTATATGTAAAAACTGCCTGATGCTTTTAGAGTGAAACCTAGTCACAGCTTTGCATCACACTGTGAGATAAAACTGCTATAATTCAAGCTGAAATGACAAAAAAAAGAGCAAGCTTTCGAGGGAAGAAAAGGAAATACATATTTAGGAAAAGAAAATACATACTTAGTGAAAGAAAATGCATACTTAGCCGTCGAACAAAAGCTTTCAAATGGAAATATGTTTCCAGTCAAGTGAGTGCAACAGGCTTTACAAATCTAGTAAAGATCAGGTATCTTTGGCTTAGAATAGATGGTTTGCACTTTTTCACTTAGCAAAATAACAAGTCTGGAAATGTTCCCTCTCTTGATTCTTTGCCTATACTTTAGTGCTGCCCAACTTTTACATTTATTCATTGGTTTCAGTGCTCATGGTGCTTGGCGAATATGTTGCAGGATCAAGCTAAACGCTGTGTGTGTGTGGGATGTGTGTGTGTGTGTGTGTGCGTATCAATCAGAAGGCTAAGTTTTGTGTGTTCTTGCACGAACTACTCAGATGTAAAGTGATATGTCGTCATCTCGTAGCCCCCCTGGAGGTGGAGGGAGGAGGGCTGGTGGAATTGCTCACAAGCTCCTGAGTTCATTACTACTCCAATGAGCAATAACCATCCCTCAGTTAGCACGGAGCGCAATAACCCATTTAATTTCATAATTATCGATTGCTCTGGATGGCCACGCCGAAAGGTCACGACGAGTTTTTTTTTCTCTGTTGGCAAATGTGAAAGCAGGTTGAGTTGAAAGGAGAGGCAGCGAGGGAAAGACTGACTCACACAGACAGACTCTCCTGCTGAGCGTCTGACAACTTGCTGGCTGATTGGTGATGGAGACACACAAACAAACACACACATACGCACTCATACACATTTTTAAAATGAGGACATTGTGGAGTACACATGTACCAAACACACGTAACCAGCCAAGAAAATCACACATACATAACACACTTTTCCACAGCTGACAGTACAGGGCTAGAGAACAGTTTATTTCGATTTTTGCAAAAACACACACAACACACATGCGCACCCCCACACACATTTAAGCATTAAGACACTTCACTTAACACTGCATGCACAAATAATGCACATAAACACATCTTCAATATCCAGCACACATAGTAAATCTTAGGTCTGAGTTTCTTTTCCCACAGTAAGTCTGCTGCAGCAGCTCTTGTTGGTATTTGCAGTGATGGTTCCCTCACTGACTGCTCTCTGGCCTTTTCTGCATGTCTTTTGCTCTTTTTGTTTATCTTTTTCTCTTGCTTTCTCCTCACCTCTTCCTGTCGGTTTGTCTTCTTTCTTCTCTGAGGAGGCTTTTTTTTTTTAATGAAAAGACAGGGAAGCAGCTTTTTTTCTACTTTTGTACCTCTGACTTGCCGTCTTCTGAACATGAATCCAATAATATATCTATGTCCTGTCCTTTTTGATTATAGATTATTATTGTGGATATTTGTTTTGCTTAAAGAGTGAATACCTACATTAAACAAGACTGTGCTACAGCCACAAAAACAAATTAAAGGCAGATGAACCTGCTCTAATAAATCCACAAAGAGACAACAGTGATATGTAAAACCAAAAAGAAAATTATGTGACACACACATAATATCACACTGTAAACACTAATACAAATTACCCCGTGTTCTGTCCTCGCCCTCAATCACTCCCTCCCATCCCTCCTCATCCTGTCATAGCCACAATTCCTGACTCATCAGACACTATTGTCACGCACCCTCCATCGGCGGCGCACAGGGCTAAATTATTGGCCCCTTTTTAATAAGGCTATGGATTGTTTGAGGAATGGCAGCGGCACTGCTGTTGATTATATCGAAAGCCTGTTGTTTTATATCCTGCGAATGTCAGATTTCTGCTATTTACATCCCTCAACTCCTGCACGCCTGCGAATGGTTATTGATTTTGCCAAAGACGAATGGAGTGGCCGTGTGGAATTAAAAACAAAAAGACAAAAAAGGGGTGAGAGAAGGAGGAGGAGGAGGAGGAGGAGGGTGGGAGTGGAGGAGAAATCGAGGAGTGTTATGTAGTAAAGACAGAGGACCTAAAAGACAAAAGGAGAGGAGGAAGACTTTGACTGGGCTCAGTATCTGTAAATTCAAAGCAGTGTCACAAACCAGAGCTCGCACTTGACTTGGATGAGTTTTATCGCAACTTACACACACGGGTTTCAGTGCCTTGTTTGGGCGTCCATCTTGGCTGGCTCTGTAAACAAAATAGTTCCATATTTTATTCCTGGCACCGGTTATTCAAGCAGTTTTCAACAGACTGGGATTCAGTTCAAGACGCGGCGGACTGTTTGATGCTGTTGCCATGTTTTCAGCCGATTGTCTCCATTGAATTTTGTGCCTACGGCTACAATATGTGGTCAAGAGCCAGACTGCAGACTCAGTCTGTTCCAAGCCTTCAGCTTATTCTTTTAAAAGAAGATATACCCCTCTATCACACTCTGCTACACATCAGCAATCTGTGATGTTCAAAGTATCCCAGGAGTTATTTTTCAATGAAATGATGTTGTAATGGACTTTTATGGTGAGCCTACTGTTTCGTCTACTTCTTCTTTGAGTTTTGTCATGAGATTCTTGTTTCCTGTATTTGCCAGAAGATCTTCAAACAAACTCCAGAGTCATTCTCCTTTTTCCAAACATAACACGTACAGTACAAGCTCACCACAAGGTCCATTAGTAGCTGTTTCACTTCATATCTTACAAAGCGGATAAGACTAGTTGTTCAAATTTCCATTTTAAGAGCATTTTAAGGACTTGTAAGACAAAGAAATCTGTCTTTTGATTTTTTGGGGGAGTGGATTTCTCCTGGCTGAACCTTTGAGCAAAAACATGGAAACAAATCGGCACTTTTGTTTTTATAATTTTTACATATAAGTGATATCAAAGCCTGATGTTAAGCATTAATCTAGAGTAACTGCACTGCGCACATCAGCATGAGCTCACACATGAAAGGAAACTTATTATTTTGGCGTTCAGAACACTTGTTCGGGCTGAACAGGTCATTTTAATAATCCACCTTGAGTTAGGGGAAATTATAATGGGAGTTTTTTTCACTTTTTCCTAATTAGCAAGTAATTGGGGAAAACTGCCAAACATTTGATTGTTCCCACTTCTCAAATGTGAAGTTATGCTGCTCTTTTTTTGTCTAATTTTGTTGTAAAGTGGGGTCATGACAAAATGGGTAATGAATATGCAAATGCAAGCAGCAAAGATGGTGAACTAGGTAAATTAGGTGGAGAGGTGTGGTAGTAAGTGGCAACGGTGCTTAGAAAGCTTAAAAACAGATGGAAAAAGTGGAAGAAAGACAAGTTTTTATAAGCAGCAGAAGAAGAAGGAAGTTGAGAAGTGAGGGGAGGGGAGTGATAGAAGTGTAATAGGAGGACAGGAGGAGAGGCAGACCTTGAACGACAACAGCCAGGGGGAGAGAGCGACGTCAAAAAACCGACACAGGAGTGAGTTTGGGAAAAATAGGAAGGAATGTTTTAAAAAAATGGGAAGGAGAATGGAAGAGGAAGAGCGTAAAGAAGATGACAGGAGTGGAATGAGGTGGTGGGGAGACGGAGGGAGGGAGGGAGGGAGGCCGGTGACCGAGTACAGATAGATGAATGACATTTTGGATTCTCTCAGCAATAAAGCGTCTCCCTAGACACAGGCTGTCTGGGTTTAGATAGAGGCCGTCACACTGAAGGGCTCATTTGCCTTTCAGTTGCTCATTACATCCAACCCAAACTTATTTCCTCCTCTGGGAGGCCAGTTTCCCCCTGGCCCTCTGACTGTTAGCGTGTGTGTGTGTGTGTGTGTTTACATGGAAAGCCATGGATGTGTGCGTACAGACAGGATGTTTTTGCATCGGTGGTGGTGCTTTTGTGTGTGTGTGTGTGTTTTTCATTTCAGGGGGCAAAATGACAGCACAGACGGCAAGTGTTGTGCATCGCATGTGTGTGTGTTTGAGTGTGTGTGTTTCATTATATCTCTGGCATGTTGTATTTGTGACACGCCACTTCACTTTGTACACAATTTGAAGGCGACTGCTGTGCTTGGAATAACTCAAGTTAGTGAATCTTGCACAACACACACACACACACCATAATGTGATTTATAAAAGGAGAATGGAGCTAAACACACTTGAACAAGCACAAATAAGCATACACAAAAACACACACTCCATGCATATTTACACCAAAGGCGTATCCTCCGATACTGAAACACACAGGCCTCTCTGCATAAATGTTCTCGAACCTTCCTTCATAATGATTTTTCCCATATGGTTCCTACTAATATTCTGCTTGGAGCCAACTCACTGGAACTGCCACACACACTTTCTCACACACACACACACACACACACACACACACACTCACATGATCACAGGCCCTTCTGTGCTACATTAACTACAAACCTCATTTCCCCACAAAGAGAAGCCACCGGCTGAAAATTGGCTGGGACGACTCATTAAACCTGTGTCTGACTCACATGCACACACACACATGCACTCGGCGCACACACTCACACATCTGTTATACAAATGACCCCCCACCCACCTGTGTCAGTGTAGCAGGTGATATCCCAGCGCCCACTGAGAAATGATTGCCCTTTTGATGGAGGAGGTCCAGTGTTCATGTGTGTGTTGTACAGAAGAGGATGTGAGTCTTGACAGTCATGCCTTTAAGTGAATTTCATGATGTGTGTGTGTGTGTAGTAGACATACATGGAATGATAAGTGATGGTGACTGGAAGGGTAGGGGATTAAGATACATGGGAATGCCCCATGGGAAAGAGGGAAGAAGAAGAAAAGGGGGAAAGAGGAAAAATGGTGTAAATGGAGGAGGAATAATGAGGAATGACAGAGTGAAGGAAAATAAAAAAAGATGCAGGAAGGATGGAGAGTCAAAGGAGTAAAAGGTGAAGGAGAGAAAAAGAGTAAAGCAAGTGGTTAGAAAAATCAGGGAAGGGCAAAGAGGAAGAGGAGGTGGAGGTGGGAAGAGGATCCACAGGGGGGGCAGGCGGTGAGCATGAAGGGGAAGGGGGCCCTGCTGAGAGATGATTGATGGCTCTGAAACCCCGCTGGCCCCGGATCAGCCGCCCAGAGCTGTCAGGGACAATTTGAAGTTAAACTCGTGGGGAAGCTGGGACACCCTAATATGCAAAACTAATGGAAATTCCTCTTATGTGGTGGCCTTGTTTCTGTCATTGGGACTTTATAGTATATTTCAGGTTTCTGCTGCTTACCGTCATTGTACCTTCTGCTATTTTAATGTTCTGGGTAACTGACGTCTAATATTTCATCATTAAGGGCGTAATTTCCACAGTCTTTCCATCTTTCGTATATACCATAATTTCTCCAGCTTACATTTAAGATCATTTAAGATTTAATATCTTTTTGCCAGGCTTTTAGCGGTGGAACAGACTGGACCTGTATGCAGCCAACAGCCGCGGTCACATTACACTTCCAGACAGACTTTGTTTGCAAACGGAATGAGCTCATTTCTTCTCCTTTTCTGAGGGATTTCTTCTTCTGCCTTCACGAACAGAAACCAAAATGGAGGAGGCCGTTTGATTTGAATTTAGACAAACATCCAAAACGTTTGGGTGCTTAGTTTAACTTATCCAAGTGAAGAAAAGTAAAAGTTTGCCTGGATTAAAATGACATCTCATCAAGCAGCACCTGCAGAGATAAGGATGTGGAGAGGAAGGCTGATTAGAAAAAGATTAACCTAGTTCTTTAAAGAGTCACAAGTACTTCACTATTTCCTGATTTGCAAAGTTGGAGCAAAGTTAAAATAGCTGCAGTGTCTCCACTTTTTTGATTTACTTAGAAATTATTCTATCCCATAATTGTTTTTATTACATCTGTTATTATGGTGCTGTGGGCTTGGCTTTCATGCCAAATGAACTGAATGAACTGAGCATGAACTAATTCCTAAAATAGGAATAGAATTGTTTCACTTCAGGACATATAAAAAAGCTTATAAGAGGTCACACTGACCTTTTAATGTGTGTTTGAGGAGTTCTATATATATTTTAGCAATGTGTTAAAATGTACGTAAAAGCTGTGGAACATCAGAAATTTGACATTCATTATTAACTGTCTGTAAAAGTTTTACCATTCTATTAACCAAGGGCAACCTTGGAAAAAAAAAGTACCAAACTGGAGTTTAATTTGTGCTATCAGTCATTTTGTAAGAGTAGATGATTTTTTTTTTTTTTTTCCTAATGGTTGGTATCTCGTTTTGGAATGAAACTCTTTATTTCATATACAGCTGTGAGAGCTGAGCCCATAAGCTGTGTGGCTGCCTCGTCAGCACCACCTCAGGAGTGTGTGTGTGTGGCTTCTGAGGAGCAGAGAAGAAGAAGATGATGATGAGGTGGAGGGTGATGGCGGTGATGATGATGATGATGATGAGGATGATGGGGGTTGAAGGCTGGTGGGCTCAGTAATAACCGTCCACCATTGATGTGGTCCAGGCTCCTGGGTTTGTTTGAAGCCAGGTGTGTGGGAGTGTGTCAGCTGAGGTGCAGGATGTGTGTGTGTGTGTGTGTGAGTGTGTGTGTCAGTGGTTTGTGATGAAGGGATGGATAGTGGCTTCTCTTGGATGGAATTGCAGCTCATACCAGAGGAATTTTCAGCCTCATACCGTACATTTCTCACTGAGGAAGATTCTCTGATGCTGACAGCTCAGAAAATGCTTCCAGTAACCAGAAGTGAAATGAAATATGGGGAGAAAATGTGAGTTGTGTCTCCTAGTGGTGTAAGAAGCATAACGCATAACTGCCGCTTCCCTTGTTTGATTCTGTCGCCTGTAGCTGTAGACTGTAAGGCACAAATTACACAAATGATTGATTTGTGAATGATTTTTTTTATTTTATAGACCAAAAGGTTAATCAATGTAATGAAATGTAATCAATGTAAATCGGATTTCAGCCCTGATTTTGTGTTATAGATGTTTTTTAATCTGATGTCCAACCACTTTAAATAATCATAATAAGCCCAGATAAAACCACAGATATATTTTTATTTCTTTTCTCTTGTCTTTCAAAAAATTCTCAAAAATGAAACCTGTGATTGTGTGAGTGTGGAGTCATGTTTTCATCTTCACAGCTGATGATAGTTTTCTACCGTATTTACTTTTAACTTTATTGATCAAGCTGTCCTGAAGCGGTAGGAATAGAGCTGAAGAAATTCTTAAAAACTGAGTGTCGTTCCCTAACAGATGTTTACAGGATCATGCTGTTATGTGTTTCCTCGCCCTGTACTGATAGGAGGTATGCTCTGTTTGCCCGTGACCTTCGATCTGTCCCCAAGAAAAACAAACTTCTGCAGTCGAGATTCATGTCACCGCTTTGCCACCTCAAACCCACTCAGAAATACAAGAGGTTCATGATTCAAATGTAGTTTTCCTCCACTCACAAGTCTTCTATTACTTTCCAACACTCATGTCACCAGCAGATAAACTGTTAACAAACATCCCTGTAAATCCACAGCACAGTTTAGTAGATAATACGTCACTGCAGAATCTACAGTTATTCTTCAGTGTGGTGAAATTGCTTGCTTGTTCCTCTCTGGAAGGACATTTAGAAAGAGAGTCTGAGTGACTGCATTTGGATGTTCCCCCCTTTGTGCTGCTAAAACTGATAGCACCAAACTTTTGCACCATAAACACTGTTTATGGAGTAGACACAAGATATTTTTCTTGCAGTTTGAGTCGCAAATAGGCTTGCAAAATGTAAGTTTACTTTCACTGAAACTGGGAAAGGAAACAGCTGACAAAGTGTGTTTCCTGTAATGTTTCTGTGCTGGAAGTGCACCACTGTCCAGTGAACAGAGCCGTGACCTTGTGCTAGAGATTTAAACCTACTGTTTCACTTATGTCATGTTCATGTCACTCTGGTGACCCCTGCAGCTTCTGCGCCACCCACTCAATCAGCCATTACAGCTCAAACCCCAGAGGTCACAGCTTTTTCCACTGTTTAAATGTATACACTCTTCCTTCTTCTTCTTCTTCTCTTCTAGTAGCTCATAATTTATATTTTTTCCAACAGAAATGAAATAAGAAAATGGTGACTCATAGAAGAAGTCCTGGACCTAAAATCTAATTTAAACAAAATTTTATTTTAGTTGAAGATTTTTTTCCCCCCTTTTTCTTTAAGTTATTGCTAATGCAAACAGAACAGAGGGTCAAAAACTGCAACAGAAACAGGGTAAGACAGCAGACACAGCAAGAATAAAAGCCAAAGAAGAGGCAGGAATGTGAAGGAGGAGAGATGAAGTGAGAAATGAGAACAAGCACAGCTCAATATGTCAGCGAGAATAAGCAAGAAGGTAACTGTCCGCCTTCGTCTCTCGCTTCATGGATGGATCAGAAATGGGCTCTAGAGCCAAAATCACATTCAGACATTTCTCTGCTCGTACCTGGCCTGTATTAGTCACTACAGCTTTCTAAAAACACGAGGAGGCTTCGTCATTGTTGCTAAACTCGTTTGCCTGTTCCAGGAAGAATGGTGTAAAACGGGATTAAGTTGTAATTCAGTTCAGAGAGATTAAATCCAGACGGTTTCTGATAGAAAAACAACTTGAAGGGACACGGTATATACACACACGTACTGTTTTTAAACTGGAGCAAAAAGAAAAAAAGCATCCTATCATCACTGCCTGTTAATGGCTGCCAACTCATTATTAGTATTTCTAGTCTTTCCTTTCGTTAACTCTCAATATCTATTAGTTATAAGGACATGGACGTCATCAAAGTGAATAAGGAAGCTGAGTTTCTAGTGAAGGCATTGAGTCACTGGAGTCTAGTATCTGCACTGCTGGACTGCTGAAGGTGTAAAAAAAAAAAAACTGTGCTACACTATACTCTTACCAAAATCTTTTTGTTCCTTCCGTTCCTGTATTTGTCCATTCATCTTTCTTGCCGTTGCTCTCCTTGCTTGTTCTTTCTGTTGTTCCTTCTGCTTTCTGGTACTAACTGGTCACTTCAAACACACAGATACACTCAAGGTCGCAACATTTGTCTTTAACCTCCTTTTATTCTATTCTTTGTTGTTGTTGTTGTTGTTGTCGTCGTCGTCGTTGCTGTTGTTGTTGTTGTTGTTGTTGTTGTTGAGCCAACAGGCTGCCTTGCCTGTCTTTGTCTCTGTATAAGGCACAACTGTAGAGATATTCTGCCTGTTGCCCTGACTGGCAGATATCTGCTCCCCCTCCACACACACTCACAGGCAGACTCACACACACACCAGAGCTGTCAAGTGGACATGGCCCTATGTCACCCGATGCATTAACGGGGAAAAAAAAGGCAACAGCTCAATACTTACATTGTCCACCGCTGAGCCTGAGAGAAAGAAGAATGGAGGGAGCGAGAGAGAGAGAGAGGGCAGAGACAGCGAAATGGATGGCTGAGGGCAGAGAAAAAGAAATTAGGAAAAGAGAGAGAGGAAGAGGTAGAGCAGATGGAGCTAGACACTTTCGAAATGAGCCCAGAGAAAAGAGCATTTACAGTAGAACGTGTCGATATGAATGCTAATGCTCCCGGACATCATTTCCACTCTCACAAATACAAGATTGTGTCTCTCTTTCTTTCTCTGTCTCCCCCTCTCTCTTTTTCAATTCTATTTTCTTTGCCTGGCTTTACCTTGCTTACTCACCCTGAATGAGGGCTATTTCTCTCTTTGTCTGTGTGTGTGTGTGTGCGCGTGTGTGTGTGTGTGTGTGTGTGTGTATGTGTGTGTGCTGCCGGCTGATATTGGCTTTTGAGAGTTGTTTTCTCCTCACTTTTCACCTCTCCCCTCTGATCTTCTATCACCACACACAGACATAACCTCACACACACACACACGCACCTGCAAGTAGGTTTCAATAACAGATTATTACAGATGCCCGCTAACCTTTCATCTACACACACACACACACACACACAGAAAAAAGTGCTCACACACATACGCTTATTGATCTGACCAATTTCAGATCCTTGTGTGGACTTCCTTAGAGTTTGTGGCCACTCTTAAATCATTTCATCTAATAACTCATCTGTGTGTGTGTGTGTGGTCAGCAAATCTCATTTATCACCATAGCTCAGGTCCCCTCACTGCCATTCTGTCCCATACAGCCTGTACCCACAGCAATATGGTGGATCACAGAGGAGAGGAAGTGCGCTCATCTTTGCAGAGCCAACGATCCATAAAGCAATATGGGAGTTTATGAGCTCTCAATGTTGTTCAATATAGGGGCAAGTTCAACTATGCAATGGTCCATTGTTTTTTTTTTTCTTCATTTTCCTCTTTAGGTTTTTGAAATTCTTGTACTTGGATATGGAGAATATGAACTGCAGCTTATGAAAAATGTACAACAGGTGTATTTAAAGGCCGTGACAAAAGGTGAAATGTTATATGGATGATGCTGACTGACCCCTAAGAGACACCATTCATCACATTTGCAGCCACAAAATCTTGTATTTGACTCTTATTTAGCTGCATTTATCTCCTTAGGTGTAAACCTCAAGATGTGTTCTAGAGATAACAATCACTCAGACAGTTATTATATTGATTAATCATGTGGTACATAACATATCAGAAAATATTTTTTTAAAAATGCCCATGACAGTTGCACAAAGCGCAAAATAATTTCTACTAATCCCTTGTTTTGTCCTATCAGCAGACCAAAACCCAGTAATATTCAGTTCAGTTGTTTCCTTTGATTAATCATCAGTTAAAGAAATTTAAACATAGTTTAAAAAAAAAAAAATCACCATAAGTGTTGACAGTGTGTGGGAGTTGATTTATTTTGTTTTGCACTTGTCCTGACAAGTTTTTGTGGTAAAAATATTAGAAGAAGCAGTGGAATTGTAATATTAACATGATGTTGACAGTTGCTGGGGGTGACAGAAATGATATTTAGCTTTAAAAGTAAGGCCTACTCAAAGTTGAGCCACATATAAACTTTAATGAGCATTTTAATTACATTGTGCCAAACTCCATTCCAGTGCCTGCCACACACCCCGACACACAAACTTCCAGCCGTGCCTGTGGTAATGCAGTGATGGTGCCAGCTGAACGGAGCAGATGGTCGCAGGGCTGAGGCTGGGGACGCAGGCTGACTGGTGTGGTGGAAAGGCTGGCAGGGACGGAAAGAGTGCTTGATGGGTAGAAATCGGAGGAACTAATTACAGTGGTAGCTGCTGCATTAGTCGGTTGCTGTGCTTTTATCATTACCGCGGCTGTAATTTACAGAATCTATGTGTTTTTAACTTGTTTCTGCAAAGAGGTGGAGAGGAGATGAATTATTGTTTCATACCATCTTTACCCATGTCCTCTTTTGCACAATTACGGTGGTCTTCTGTTCTCTGCCAGTGAGAACTTCCCTTGGTATTTGTGCATTTTTCAAATTCATTTTCACAATCACTTTTAAGGAGAACACGATTCTCATTTCTTTTTCCACTGACATAAAACATAATACAGCTTTCTGAATTCAGGCCTCTTGGACAATTTCCCCTATTTGGCCACGTAGAACAACATTATTAGAGCCTTGTGTCATTTTCTGGAAATGAAAAGGCAGAAATGAAAATCGGAGCTCAGTATCTGAGCTGGGCTGGGCTGTAGTTGTTGGTGTCATTGCCACTAGTGTGGAGTTTTTAAAAAAAATGTTTGGCAGAAAGTGTTGGAAGCTGTCAGAGATGTGAGAAAGAGGTGTGTGTTTACTGTGTGTGTCTGCACTTTCATGGTTTTGTTTGTGTGTGTGTGTGTGTGTGTGTTGCTAAAGAAGAAGAAAGAAAAAAAAAACCCCTACCCGTTTTAATTTGCCCAGCCTTCCCTCATACCAATTGAGCCGTTTCTACTCGCTATAATATCTTCAAAGTCTTGTAATCTCGTCAGCCGAGTAAAGTCTCCAAGTGAAACCCTCTGTAAAGGTCAACCAATGCAATTTGAATATCTTTGATTAAACAGTGTGCCGGTGCCAGACCCAGACTGTAGGTCACTGCCTCAGAGAAATGATATCCACCCCTCTCACCCCACTTGTCCCTCCCTGAGTCTTGACTCTCGTGGCTCCCTCATTGTTGAGGGTCACGACTGCCACACTCTGCTCTCTTTTCAGCAATTTACGTAATCTCCTGACCCTCCCTTTCTCTGCCACTATTCTCTCTGTCCTTCAAATCCTTCCTTGTTCAATTCCCTTTTTTTCTCTCTTTCTGTCTCATATTCACACGTCGCATAGTTAAAGTCCTAAAATCTCAAATCCTGAATGTTTCTCGGTTTAATCTTCCCCCTTTCTCTCACTCCTCATTCATTATCTCTCCTTTACTAAAATTTTTCTGAAACTCTGCTATACAGCAGCCGTTGAACCGTGCAACTGCAGACTGCCGTTTTAGTTAACTCCCTTAAGTGTTGTCACATAATCAGTTTAGTATATTGAAGCACAGAGAAGAGCTATAGGGAAAAGAAAAGTATCACATTTTACATCAATTTTCACTGAAAAAATGTAACTTAACCTCTGTACGTTAACTGGTTGGGTGACCTTTAAGTATTAAGCAGCTACAGTATGATAACCTACTGTATGTGATCAAGCTTGGTGGCATTTAAGCCTAAGCCTAATAACTACTGTGGTTATGAATGACTTAAAAAACATTCATTACACTTTTTATTCATGTTTTACTAAAGTACTTTCCTTGCATTTTAATTCCCTGTTAGTTGACTTAATCTGAAGTCAATGATTCTGTGGCTCAGCCCTCTGAGGCTGAACTTGTGTTAAATGTGTTAAATCACTCCATACAACAGATTGCCTCTAAAATGACACGTTTTCCTGTCTCTGCCTCCAGTTTGCCCTGGCACAGAGAACAAGTTGAGCACCCTGTCTGACCTGGACCAGCAGTACCGTACCCTCAAGAAGCTCTACGAGAATTGCGAAGTTGTCATGGGCAATTTGGAGATTACCAGCATCGATCGAAACCGCAACCTCTCCTTCCTTAAGGTATGAACGCGGAACCACCTTTGATTTGTTTTCTCCTGCAGGTGTTCACAGCATCATACTGCATGTGTGTGGGTAGATGGAGAGTGGAAAAGACTGCATTTAAATGTTTTAGCACTTTGGAGAGGACTAGGACTGGGCTTCAGGATTATTGGTGAGAGACAGACAGAAAAACAGAGTGTGAATGTTTCACTGTCATGGACAGTGACAAAGAAATGAGCTGGGTTGGAATGTTTCACCCACCACCATGGATGGAGATAAAGGCTGGGTCTCTGTCATCCAACTTATTCTCTATTTACTTCATAGCAGAGACTCAGTAGTTCACGCCAGCTAAGCTGAGCAGTAAATTGAGATTTCAGATGCTTAAAATCATGATAATTTTTCATCATCGCTGATGCAGCATAGTGCTTGGAATTCAGACGCAGTAAATACAGTGTTGTTCATAGTAAATAGGGAATGGTTTTAGATACAGCCATAGAAAGAGAAAGAGAATGGGAATGATTCAGCACCACACACAGAGACCAGACTAGAGAAAGGCTGGTGTGTTTCAGCACCATGGACAGAGGCGTGAGGGGGGAACGTTTCAGTGTCACAGTTCCAGTGGAACAGGTTTGGAAACTTTCAGAACCAATGATATAAAAATAGAGAGAGAGCATTCGAATGTTTCACAGATAGTAAAGCACATCTCTTTTTTTTTTCCTCTTGCTCTTACCCTGCATACATTTATTGCAGGCCAGTTGTATTAGACTGCATTGATTTTTGCTAAATGTACTTTTACATGTGCACTGGAGGCATTTTGCTGAATCTCTTATCCCAGAGCATGTTACAATATGTAACCAGCTTGAGTTCAGCATCTTATTCTCTTGGAGAGAACTCGTCGATATTGATTGAAACTCTTTGCCAGTACAAGACAACACTATACAGGACAGTGGAACCAATTATAAGAGAATTGGTAAGAATTGCTTTGGAAGAAATGTCTGTGCGACACTGAGGCACTGCAGGCAAATGTGCAGTACTCTGAATGTAAAGTGCCATCGCTATTCTCTTCGAACACAATCGTCTCTTGGGTCTGGAGCTGCTCTCCATATGCCTGTCTCCAAGCGTGTGTGTGTGCGTGTGTGTGTGTGTGTGTGGATCTGTGCATTTCCATCATCGGGACTGTGTTTTAAAATTCACTTGTGCAATTGCATGTGTATGTACTGTATGTAGCACCAGGCTCCATCCCTCCCCCCCTGCTGTTTAATGAAGTGAGGTGTAGTCTAATTACTGGGCCAGCGCTATCAAATGAATACCATAAACAGTCCCATTAGGCCCAGCATCATTAGGGAAACAATTAAGCATCTGGGGGATTGTTAAGTGGATGTGAACGGGGGGGTGGGTGGGGGGTCAGGATTTGGGAGTTGTGTGGTTACCATGGGAACTCTGTAGCCATCACCTGATTGGTCAGGAGATAACAGAGACGCCACCTGGATAGTATGTTTCACGTGGACAACCTTTTTTAATTTCTTTTTCCTTTAACCAAAGAATCACACTTCATCTGTTTGCAACACTGGTTTAAGAAATCATTTTCTTTTTTTCCCTTTTTATTTTCAGTCTGCAATCCTGAAAATTGCCCTAAACTTGCAGCACACACAGGCTGGTTCAAGTTAAGTTCAACATGCACATGTATCACACACACGTGCTGTGCACATTTCTGCAGATACACTGCATGTTCTGAGCAGCAGGCAGTCTGGGAATAGCTAAGGAGAACTGATGTACTTGGACTCTGTATGTTCTGTTTAAAGCATGAGCTTGGGAGGCACACACAGTATATGTGGACAAATGGATGGACATAGTGCAGATGCAGGGAAGGAGCCGGGATGGAGAAAAGGAAGGAGGAGGAAGCGAGAGAAGAGCTAGAGGGGTGTCACTTTTATGGCAGGCAAAAACAGCTGCTGTGCTAAAATTACAATGTTCAGCTACCGTGCCGCGGGGGTGTGTGTTTGTGTCTGCATATATCTCTGTATATGTGTGTGTATATGTGAAGAGAGTAGAGGGCAATACAGGGCAGAGATGGAGAGGGGAGGAGGGAGAGAGGGCAGGGACAGACAGGAAGAGTTGGTGATTTTTGCCTGGTGAGATGCTGACAGTTAGATGGATGAGACGGCTCTGCAGCCTCCTCAGGTCCAGCTTTCCTGCAAACCACATCTCTCTGACTTACCGTTATTCTCTGTCTCCCTTCCAGGGTGAGTGCAGGAAGACCAGAAATGTGATAAATCAGTTTTTTTTTTTTTAGCCCAGTCTGTCAGATCTAGGTCAATTTGTACTCACAAATAAATCTCAGTGTTTGTTTTAACCTGCTTAGAGGCCCTCCTGGGTGGAGCTTAATTTCCTACAGTAAAATACATTTTATGCAGTTGCATTGTGCAGTTTTAACATAACAAAATAATTGAAGAGCTGTGTGAAGTCGTACTATACTCTATGTGTTTGACCTCAATTGACCTTTGATTCCCATGGCACTGAGCTCAAGTCAAAGTGTTTAATGCTGTTCGATCCAGGCCCCACGTTTACACATTTGAAATCACTTTTGGCTGAGAACAACAAAGCATTTGTGGCTTTTCATGGCTTCAGTCAAGTTTGTTGACACATGGTGAATTACCACACATACAGAGGTCACCTGACTCATCATCAGTCTCCATCAGATGCAGAAAATGGAAAGAATCCAAATGAAATGCAAGGTTTTCTATTGTCACAACCTCTTTCTGGCATATTCAATGATATTCATGATATTTTTGTGGGAAATTGGTGTCCTGCATTAAACTGTTAGGTTTTTCTACAGGAATTTTCTATAGCAGAACTGAAGAGCAAGCCTGGGGACATTGTGAAGGTGTTTTGATTTCAGTTGGAAATAAGGTTATGACAGGTTATGATGTATTCCGATGACAGTAATCATGGTGATTTTTTAAAATTACTATTTAGATTAGGTTTTGTTATTGTGCTTGCTATTATAATGAATTTGGACAGTTGTGTTTAATAAGATTTTGTGTCCATTTTAGAAATGCAATTAATGATCATTTTCATTACCTTCAATAATTTGGCAGTTAGTTTCTTGATTAATCCCTGAAAAATGTCAGAATGATAAAACATTTCCAAGGTGGCATCATAGAATTACTTGTTTTTTCCATCCAGCAACCCAAAGCTGAAACATGTTCCACAATAATTTAACTGTAAATAGATAATGTACAGAGTTCTGCTTGAAAATGCAATAATGATTTGTTTGTTGTCAAAATAATTGCCCAATTGACTAATTGTTTCAGCTCTTGTCCATTTAATTCTTTAAAAATTGAAGAAAATCTGCTGGATATTTATCATATTTACTGGCTTTCTTAGCAATGCAGTCATGTCCACCCTAAGTTTGGATAAAGGAGAAGGGAAAAGTAGGATCCAGTCAAAAACCAGCAGGGGCGAGTTGAAATTCTTAGCAAGCAGGGTCAGCTCGGCCTGAGATCTGGGTTCTTGGTGAGAACTCCTCACTAAAGCAGTTTAGGGCTCCTCAGAAGTACTTTTGGTTGAGAGATAAAATGTTCTGTGAATACAGACGCAGGTGTCTGAAGGGCAACACCGTGCTGCCTGTCCCCTCTGTCTAGTTTGCTGGCCGGCTCCCCTGGCCACTGTCTGTCTGTCACTCAGAATGACCCATTTTCCCAGAAGTGAAGCGGGGATCCGCTCCAAGTGGCCCACAATGGCCCACAACTAGCTAATGATGTCACCTAGGCTGAAGGACTCTTCATTAAAGCCGGATCAATCTGGCAGCTAGCGCTGCAAAACACAGGGCACGATGCCAGGGCTGCAGCTGAGAGCAGAGGGACAGGGGATGTCCATCCATAAAGCCAGGAAGAGCTGTACAGCAAAGCATTGTGTGTCAAAGTCTCAAACTTTTCCACAGAGGTCTGAA
Organism: Toxotes jaculatrix; assembly: GCF_017976425.1. Classification (NCBI taxonomy): domain Eukaryota; kingdom Metazoa; phylum Chordata; class Actinopteri; family Toxotidae; genus Toxotes; species Toxotes jaculatrix. The sequence goes on from NC_054417.1 coordinate 6,614,247, forward strand.
TCTTTCACAACTTAGGGATACAAGCACACACGCTTGTACACACACACAATTCAGCAATAAAGAGAGATGAATGACGCGGTCACTGAGGTGTATACTCCATGTCGACATGCAGACAGAGACACTCTTTACTAAGCTTATCTCTGGCAAACACCAGCCGCAAGAGACAGACAGTAAAGAGAGATACAGCTTTTTTAGCCAGCGCTCATTTCCAAACTCTCCCTTTTAAAGAAAAAAAAACAAAAAAAAAGGAGTGGGTAATGTGGCTCCTCGAGTTTAGTTCAGCACAGCCAAGCAACAGAGCAGAGAAGAAAATAAAAAGAGATGAGAGGGGAGAGAAAAGAGACTCCTCAGACCAAAGGCTTCCCATTTTCCTTGGGCTGTGTTTCAGCTGCAAATGAAAGCACTCAGTGATTCTGCAGCTCAGCTATTCTCAAAGTGTACATCCTCAGAAATCTGTTGTGGAGGCACGCGTTTCCCGCTCGGCTGCCTCATATGCTCAGCAAACTACAAGCGTATGTGTGTGCTTTGTGCGTTTACTCGTAGCGTCCTGTGTAGATGTTATATTAGCAGAGACTTGATGTCACAGGATACACTTGCAGGGGATAAATGTTTATCTCAGAGAGGCAATGTTCATATATCATGACAAACTTCCATCCTTCCTCCTTTGCATCATTTCTTCGTCAGCTAAAACTTGCAGTGTTATTTTTTTCCTCTCTTGTCCTTGCTCTAACCTACGGAGATTAGAGTGCTAGTCAGAGATTATTGCCTGTGTGTGTGTGTCATTATTCAGCACTCATCTGATCGCTCTTCTCTCTGTCTGAAGAGTGTGACCCTATGCTATTAATTTACTGTGAGGCAGTAATTCAGACTCCACTCTGTCACACTTGTTTCACACGTCTGTCCTTCAGCGATGTTTGCCATTCATCTGGTTCCTGATGATGCACTAAATGGACACATACTTTTGTGTATTTTTGATCTTGGGATGTTTTTCATGGTTTGGGCTCGACTCTTTAGTTCCAGTAAAGGAGAATCTTCATGCTGGAGCAAATAATATTTTGGAGCATTATTGGAAACAACAGTTTGGGGGCCGGCCCTTTCCTGCAGGGACAGCAGCTCAGTTATAGGCAGCAGTAAACTGACTAGGTTTTAAGTTTAGGTTTGAATGTTAAAGACAGCACCTAAGTCTGGTGTTGAAGAACTTGATTGGCCTGCACAGAGGCCTGAACTCAACCCCATCCAACGCCTTTGGGATGAATTGAAAGGCCCTATGTGAGCCAGGCCCTGTTGCCAAAATCAGCTTTGGATCTCACTAATGTTGTTGAGTGTTGCTGAATGGGAGCTAATCCCTGCAGTCAGGTTCCTAGATCTTGTGCGAAATCTTCCCAGAAGAGTGGAGACTATTATAGCAGCAAATCGATGTCCATGGCTTTTAGAGTGGTAGACTTAAGTTCACATATGGGTGCAATGTCTAACACAGATTGTGAGATTACTCAGTTAAAAGATAGAGAGTCAAATTTCAAATGAACAGAAGCATGCTTCATTTCCAGTTCAAATTCTGCTTGCATTGCGATTTGTTGTATTTTCTTTTGTCCACACCAACTTTTCCACCTCAGCAAAAACCTAAAATGTTTCCTGAATCCCTCTTTGTGTCCTCGGACTCTGTGCTGCAGAAGAGGGTGACACTGAGAAGAGAACTGTCCTCTCGCCGTGAGAGATGTTATTTACATGGAGAGACACTGAAAGGTAGAGGACGAGGTCAGTGAGGAGGTCAAGTGCTCCTCTCTCTTACCTGCTCTCTATAGATGTTTCACACTATTGTTCTCCATGCGGCACAATGGCTGTCACAAGGCCTCTTCACCAAATAATGACACCATGATCCCGAGCGACAGTTGGAGAGGGGCGTGTTAGGCAGGCGAATCGTACAGTTTCATTAGCCTCTGAACCAGCTGAGGAGCTCATAAAAGGTTGGGACTGTCGCCTGGAACGGGAGGCTGTTAGCACCTCGCGGGTGCCCGGCAGCGTCGGCATAATTACAGCTCTTAATGCTGGGAAAATTAGCACCCTGCTCGCACCAGCCAGCACCCTGCCATATCACAGTGGCGCTACCCTGATGTATCTTATAGCCCGTTAATTGTGGGGTAATGGAGACGTCCAAGTCCAAGAGAAGAAAAATACATTTTATTCTTTGCTTCATTTTATGTTTTTTTTTTCCTTTGGCTCTCTTTCCAGAGTGTAGCTCTTTTCTGCAGTTGAGTAATTTGTTAACCAGAAGTGAAGGTGGGAAAGCTCAAACATGGCAAAGTATGCTGAACGGAAAAGAATTAAACTACTAATGGGTGAGATATTCCACAAAGGAACAAAAACAGAAAACCAAAACCATCTTGATAGATAAACATAGACAGCTCTGTCATTTTTTTGATTGTCCGTCAGGCCAGGCCACTGTACAATTCTACCATTTTTACACCGGCAAAAGGAGAAGATAAAAAAAGGAAAATGTAAAACCTCTGATACTGCAGAGGTTTTTATATTTCTAGTTTTATATTATCTAGAACCGAAAAGTTTGAAAATGTATACACTGAGAACATAAATTTGTATCAGCTGCAACATCTGACCAGTTGTAAAAGTAAAGCAGAAGCATACATAAAATATGCAGGCACACTCATGTTGTTTACAGAGTCGACAAGTTTTTCCAAAACTGTAAAGATGAACAGGCCAAATTAAGAATTTGGGGCTGCCACTGTTGGACCTGGCTCATGTGGGAGTTTGGATATTGGGGTGTCTTGTGTCCCCAGGGGGGCTTGGGAGGTGGTACGACCGAGACACTGCTCCTACTCATTACTGGGCTCCTGGTTGTCTAGCCTGCAGCACAGGAGAGCTGTAGTTTCAATGCAGACAGTGGTGCAAAGGGGCCAGAGTACCAGAATAGATGCACACACACACACACATATTCATACAGTGGATATTATGGAAACATATGCATGCGCACACACACACACATTAAACTAGCATGCACACAACCTGCCATCTAGTATTCATGCTGATTGTGCTGTTCACCTATTCATCTCTACACGAGTGTGTGTGTGGTCTCCTGCATGCCTGCTTTTTTGTCGGCCTGATCAAAGCAGACACGGTGCAGAGCAGAGGTCTCAGAGGTGAAATTAAAGTCTTGCTGCTTCCACAGCGTGGAGGGGGAAAGTGATTACCGTTAAATTAAAAGGTACGACCATAAAAGCGTGCCACGACCGAACCCTCGCAATTCATCAAAATGATCCCACGGCGCGTCTTTTGCTTATCAAATTGTAAAATATTGTCCATGACACCGGCGTAACAGGGGCGTAATTAATGCACTAAATCAATTCCGAATCACTCTGCGCAGAGTGGCCCTGCTGGGATGCCGTCATTATCACAAATTATGGTGGCAGATGCATGGGGCCGAGAGGAATGGGTAAAGTTCTTGCGGCGTCTTCCCCTCCTCTACAACCAATCCCGATCATTTCCCACTTTGACTCACTGAGTGTCAAACACTGTGGCATTTCTCTTCTCTCACACCTAGAGCTATGTTATTACCAGGTGCAAATAGTTTTATTAGTGAGCGCTATTTTGAATTTCATGTCTTGAAATTATCCCTTGGCTGTTGCTGATGTGTGGGTTTTAATGACAACATCCAGGTCTCCATCTTCAAAGACGTAAATCGAAGAGACGGAAGTATTTATAGTTAGATTTTCTTTTCTTTTTTTTATATCACGGCGAATGCTGGGAGGCTCAGCACACCATTCCCATTAAAATACAAGTTTTATTGCTTTATAGAGGTTATTTACTCCCACACAACTGAAAGCCTTCCCTCATTGAGTGCTGTTAGAGTGCAGTTGTGGAAGTTCAAGTCTCACCACACACCAGATCTCTATAAGTTTTTTTTTTTTCATAAATTTTTGCATCAGATATGGATACGCTCTTTGCTTTTCCCAAAAACCTCTCTCTGAGTGCAACAGAAATATTCATGTTAATACAATTTGCTAATTTTCTGTATGAAATAGTTTGCCAGAATTACAACATATTTCCCCTTAGTTTTTGCTAATTTTCCATATGTTTTTCTTTTTATTCTGTCTAAAAACCCTGATATACATACCAGCTAATGGAAATTGTTTTATCAACTCATCAGTTGGGGTTACAACTTCAGGTACCTTAAACCTAACACAACTTTCCACAGCTGTGTGTCTTCATCTTTTTTGAGAAGAAGTCCAAACAGAGGGAGTACAAACAGCAGCGTAACACTTCTGTAGAGAAGACTGAGGCAGGGCCAAAAAATAGCTCCTCACTGCAAAACACAAATAAATAATGGAGTTTTTCTTGTCGCAGTCTTCGCTCCCACAACTTCCCATGAACTTTCTGAAATCCTCAGATCTAAGCTACTAACATATGAATAGTTACAAAATGAGAACAGTCCACAAGACTGAAAAATTTCATGTCTGGCTGGGTTTAGCAGAGCTTGTGCAACCGTGCTGAGATCATATGCCTTTTTGAAGGGAGCGCATCATTGCTGCAGGATATATTATGTATGCATATTGCATTTTTATGACATTCCTAAAGATTTCGGGACTCACAATATTTTATAAGATTTTTTTGCAATTGCACTTTATACAGTGTATCAAACAGAAGTTGAATTCTTTAGAGTTCCGGTGTTGATTAAAGTGGTGTGTTTGAATATGAACTCCGAGTCGCACATTATGTGCATGCAAATCATTCTGCATCTTTAATAGTCTCACATTGGCACACATTTTTATTATTCTTAGGGTAATGACAGTGGCACAAGATGCAAAGATGGTAAAAAAGAAGCTGAAAGAAGAGAAAACATTTTCAGAGAAAGTTAGAGAGAAAAACAAGAACTAGAGCAGAACTAAAACTTGTGTTATTTCTCTTAAAAAAATAGGAGCTTTTGTCTTGGGCAGTAACAAAGAATAACTAAGTACTAAGTACAGTTTCCCTTCATACCAGGTGGCGCTTGAACGCTCATTTAAGCATGGGACAGACCCAGCATGCCATCGTTGGTGTTATACCTTAATGCCAGTGTGCTAATGTTGCCTTCCTGGCTCCGCTCTCATTCAGCTTGGTGTCATAGCTTTTTGGATCTGAAGTGTGTGACTGCCAGTGCAGTCTTAAGAGACACCTTTAGTGCTCGTCGCATCTGTGACACCGATCCTGCCATTTAGAGCACCCACTCGTCCCCCTGGCCACCTTTCAGATATTAAAAGGGCATCTTAGCCACGGATTAATTTATGGGTGTGTGTAAATTGCTTCTCCCAATGCTTTTTTAATATCTGCCTCTCACAGCTGGCTTTGGGAAAATACGCTCTGCATCATGCTGCTCCTGCCATGCTGAGTGGAAGGAACAGATTGCGTTCCTCAGTGACATTTACACTGTGTATGTGTGAGCGTTAGCACGTGTCTGTGTGTGTATGATATGTGTACATTATGTGACTCATGATGTCTTTGTGTGCCTGTCTCCGTGTTTTAGTAAGTTAGTGTGAGTCTGGTTGTGTTAGTTTGGGGCCCCTCACTCCCAGCCCTGATGTCGTGAGCCCTTATGAACAACAACTGGTGGAAACCTTATATCCTTGTATTTTGAACAGAGTTCAGAAAACATGGAGCGAAAACAACAAAAGCATTTTGCGGTAATCATGTGACAGGAGCTAATAAGATTTCAAGATTTCCACTTTTGTTTAGCAGAGACAGATTCCTGGAGAGTACAAAGGACTTTATTATAGATGTTCAAAGATGCAGTTTTTACTCCAAAGATTACTGTAATAAATGTCTTAAAATCAGTGTTTGAGGGTGGTTCGGTTGGATTACTATTGTTTCTGAGAGATGCAGCCTGATTGGTGCTTACAGGCTAATTATGTCAGTTCAGAAAAACAATGTAAGGGTTGGAAAGACAAAAAAAAAGCAGAAAAAAACAACAACAACAATAATAATAATAAAAAAAAATCACAGCTTTCTAAACATCACATAAGAAAACCATCTTTCAACACCACCCTCAGTGAGTCATAGAGCCAGACATCAACCGAGGTGGTTGGAGAATATTTCTGTTTATTCCATCACATTAGTTTCTCTTTCTGCTGTTGTTATACTATCCTGACTTGACCGTAATTCCATTAGAGTTGCTGTCAAGTCCATACTGTTTGTTATTACCTACTATATTGTACCTATTCTTAAAATAAGTATGCAAATAGCAAACACTCTTCTACTATATTCCTCAACTTATGCCTGTGGAGGTATTTCCATACTGGCTGAAAACTTATAGCATGCATTTCCGTCCTGCTCAGTAATCTACTGTGGTACTAGGTGTTTGCTGATGGCTGGGACCTACTTTGCACCACTGTCTGAAAGTATGCCTCTCATCACAAAGTTAAAAACATTATTGTACAGATAATGTTATAGTTTTATGCAGTTTAGTTTTTTTGCAGGGCAGGTTTTGTCCTTTTGCTCCATGATTGTTCTAGAGTTTGTAGGAGGGGAGGGGAAGAGGCTCATTAAGAAGTTTTTTTAAGTGTTTACAGAAAATGGTGTGTGCAATGCTGCAGTTTGTTGTTTGGTAGTGCAATAGTGTACAAAACATGATGATGAAACACCTCACAATAACGAGCTCTCCATTTCCAAACACAGCGGTCGTCTGCGCGCATAGAGGCAATCGAAGTAGAACAAAGGTGAACTCTGACCTGTGAGTCTGCTGGAGCAGGCAACGAAACAGGAAACACATCCTTAAACGTGTCCTTTGTGCAGGCTTTATCAGAGGGGGATTTGAAGTTTAAGACAAACACACACTACGTAGATGAAAACGAAATGGCTGACACCGTTTTCTGGTCACGACACTGTGAATGTGGTGAAGGTGTAAGTGAATGCGTTCATTGTCTGACAGGTGTCCAAACACGCGACTGATGTCATCATCCATCAGAGTGTGTGAGATTTGGGCCTATAAAAGGAATGATGCCTTCAGGCTGCTGTGGTGATGAGGTTTAGCCCCCTGTAGAGAAAGGAAATCGCTTTTTGCAGTTGGTGATTGGCTAAGATAACTTACTGTATGCACCTGCAGTGAAGTGTGAGGGATGTAGCACACGGTTAAGGTACATTCTGTCTTTTTATTCATCCAGGTAGACGCTTAGGCCTCAGCCTTGCTACGTGCTGTACATGATCTATTAAATTGAGCAGTCTTGTGTTGTAACTGGCAGTTGTCATGTGCGCTTTATCTCAGATTCCATTATGTAGTCAAATTGATTTATATTGCCAACCCACCCCCTGTAAAAACACATGCATGTTGGCAAGTGCACCTGTAACATGCACACTCACGAACAGACACACGTACACGCGGATGTACACACACCTTGTGTTGCCACAAATCAGGACATCCATCTCCGATTAGGGCAATTTGATTCCAGAGTAATGAAGTAGTTTAGCGCTGAAACGTGGCGTGCCTCACAAGCGCTGACGACGCCACTGCCATCATTTTCGGCTGAGGCAAAATGGCTGACAAATACCCTCTCCAACTAATACACATGCACACTTACGCACACACGATATGAAGAGACAAGACAGATCAAATCTGACATGGTTGTAATCAGTCCCACAGCTGCTTGCTTACCTGGCCTGAATGTATCTGTGGTTTACAAATTCTGCAGTTTGCTTTTGCAGTAAGGAGAAAAAGAAAAAGAGTCAGACCTCACTGATTTAGCTTTTGAGCTGAACTTTTAAGACCTCTAGTGTGCTGACTATTTTTTATCCAGTGTTAATTATTGTTTCACGTGTTCTAGCTCAATTACCTTTGCTCTCTGCTGTACACAGAATAACATGTATGTTCATCATATACAGATTTTGCCTGATATGAGAGCAAGGTGCTTTATATGAGAGACTTGAATGAATGAACCATAGCTAATTACCATGTTTTTTTTTTTTTTTATAATTTACCTTCTGTTCTGTTTGATTCCGTTTGAAATAGTGTCTTTTATTACATCAATCACCTGCTTGTATATTATCATTTACTCTCACACACAGAGAATCATTTTAGTTTGTGCATGGAAGTATGTTGTATATATAAGAGGAAACAGCAGTATTATGGAAGATTATAGTTGTTATTCATGTCCTCAGCTGCCTCTTGTAACACAACCATTACCTGTAACTTCTATTTTCTTTCCATACATCCACCACCCTCCACTCTGAGAATTCATGCCTTTTTGTCCTTTTTCCCATTGACATAAATTGATCATACAAGCAAAGTCTTGTATTGTCTGCCTATGGCTGCATCCTAGCTCTGCACCAGGCCCAATCATCCATCACTTAGAAAGGCCGTTAAGCGCCTTTTCTTCCCCAGAGTAGTGAACTGACATTGGACCTCAGAGGCCACTGTGCTCCCCCTATCTTCTCCTCTTGCTGGACTCATCGGGCCCCTTGTGTGGCAGATTGGCCCCTCCCATTGGGGGATCCTGCCAGCTCTCGAAATTTCTGTCCTAAGCTGCGATGACCATGAATAATGAGGGACTTATATATGAGATACAGAAGCTAGGTGCTATAGGAGATAACATGCTTCACACTTTTTCCCTCCATAGCCACTGTCAAGCGAGCAGAAGCCAGCCTGTGGCTGACGTGCACTAGCTTTGTCACATAACTACATTATGTAGGGTCCCCAAAGGCTACAGCATAATGCGATACGCCGTACGACTGTTGCTGGGTTGCTACAACAGCTTCGCCTCATGAGTTATGTATTAGTATTTTCACTGCGGCTTGAGGATCAGATACTGTACTGCACTGTCACTTTTTTTAGTTTTGCCTGCTAATGCTCTGCAAACTTTCCCCTTTGGTAGTTTTAATTTCCGAGTCAGGGTCTTTACTGTAAATGTGTCTTGACAACACAGACGCCTCACGGACGCCACTCATGAAACAGGCTTATATGAGATTGTCGGGCTGTCTGAGACAATAAATATCAGCTCCGAAAGCCTGTAGCATAGCTGCTGCTGGAGGCACACCCCTGGATATCAACAGACACACACACACACACACTGTCATCCCAAAGTCATTGTCAACACTTGAGCTGGCAGTGTTAAAACTGAAACATGTCTGTGTGTATATCCAGTGGCACCTTGAGTAATTGTGATCTCACATGGAAAAAAAAACTGTATAGAACAATTTTTAATAGACTTTATTGCATTTATCAATCAATATTTTTAAATTAAGTTTAAATTTTAATTACTTAAGGAAATTGCACTTGAGATAAGGATAAATTCCCACCTCACGCACCAGTTTTCTCTATCAAACTTGGTCTCTTCTCTACGTGCTCACTGTCCAAATGAAGAAAACTAGGAATACAATACTTGAAGATGAGCGAGCTCCTGACTTTTTTAAAAAAGAATAAAAATCCCCTTTTCATTAACCTTTTTCTGATTTCAGCTGAGAGCCTTCAGGTATTTGATCACAATTATGGTATAGCTTGATTCAGGACACTGTGTGAGAATAGATACTCTTCCGTTGAAAGCCTGTCCAATTAAAGTCTTTTGATTGAGCTGAGCAAGAAATTGACTTTCCTTTTCCCCTAATGTGCTGGTGGAGAAGCTAAAATACCTGAAAGGGAGTGGATTTCAAGCCGCTGTGTGCCACCGACATGAAAAGTGATGTGTGGGTTCAAAACACTCGCCCCACCACGTTTGATGTGGTTTCCATTTGAAGTGAGCAAAAGCCCCACCCTCCCCCCACCTGCACACTTTTCACCCTGTTGATTCATCTCGCAGGAGTTCCTCGGGGTACTATCAACAAACTTGAGATGTTCCTTACAAGTTCTTTAAAAAGAAAAATCTCCTAAACTCTGTTCAAATACCTGTACCAAATGACTCAGTCGTTTTCACGGTGACATTTCATGCGTCTGGATTTTCATTTATTTCAAAGTCAATGACCCTCCTCTCAAAGGCCTTGATTTTTTTTAAACAGGATTTCTCAAAATCTTGAATGTCACACCCGAGTGCTCTCAGCATACTTAGCAGCCAAACAGTCGCACGAGGTGAAGGAGTGCACACTTCTCTTACAGAGCTCATTGACGTGAATTGGTAAACAGGTCCCTGCCCGCCCATTGACTTTGCTGCCTTATGGAGGAGTCAGATTGCGTCGGCGCTCCGCTAAGATCAAACTGTTGAGAGTCGGCGGTCTTGCCGCTGACATGCGCCACTGCACTCTCCTTGACTCACTGGCAGAGTGCTCTATATGTATGGAAATGAGCCATAATCACCATAATATGTGTCCCATCTCTTGTATTTTATAATGGTGTCGTTATATTTTCCTCCCTGTGTGATGCCTTTTCCCCCCTGCTTCCTCTCCTTTTCCATTTTGCTGTGCCTTCCCCTTCCCATTTATCCCTCCCCTCCTCCTGTACCCCCACCCCTCCTCCTTTCCTCCCTCCTTCGCCAAATCCTTCCTCCTTCTATCACTCCTTCTCATGCCATCTACCTCATTTACACTCTCACTCATCCAGATGACAGGAACAGGTGCACTATTAATTATGCTTTAAAATATATCTCCTCTGTGCTCCGCTTCCTTCCTCTTATCATTGTGTGCTTTCTGCAAATGCTTCACCACACTGCACCTCCTAACCCTAAACTTCTCTCTTCTTCTTCTTTATAGATTGTTTTTTCCTTCACTTTGACTTTCTATGTCTTCTTCTTCTGTGGTGCCATTTTTCACTCAACATTTTTATTCTTTCTGTGTAATATTTGCATTTGTATGGAAACCGAGAGCAACTCCTACTATTTTTAGGCCCGTTGTGTTGAGATTACAACTTAATTGTCTCATTATCTCAAGATATCAAACTGCTTTCACATGATCATGTCTGACTATCTCATTATCTCAAGATGACAAATTACAATTTTGTGGTGCTCATGTTTGCTATCCTGAGATAACAATTGAATTACATTGTTATCTCAAGGTATCAAACATTGTTTTCTCATGAGCAGGACTTAAATATCTCATTATTCTGAGATAACAAAGCCATGGTTTTTCGGAGATCCTGATGCTTCGCCCCACTGATGTTGTTTAGGAGTCTATCCAAATCCGCTTAGCCTGATGAAAGCAACACTGTGAGAGGGAGAGACCAGACTAGATTACATTTTTAAAAATAAATATGAGAGAATTAACCCCATGATGAAAACAAACCCACTTGGATAGAGTACTCAGTGACATCTGCAAATGGGAAAATAATGTTAGATCACAGCAAAATACAAATCTCATGATAATGAGTTATTTAGGTTTTGACAGTGAGACATGTACGTGGGTGTCAAATCAAATCAGTGGAAGGTGAGATTATCCAATACTTCACAAGAAAAGCAAACAATTCAGCCTAAACAATGAATACAAATTAGTGCAACAGAACTTTTCTTCTTTCCAACCTCATTAATCATCTTTTAACCCCTCAGATTTACCTTCTGACCCTTTGGAAGGGCCACAACCCAAAGGTTAGGAGCCACTGGATTAAACCATTCAACAGTACAGTGGAAGATGGAAAAAAAAAGAAAAAAAAGATAAGATTGTCCTGTGAAATGAGAGCAATTCAGTTGCATTATACATGTAATATACATGTAACCAGACAGAGTGAACAGTGATGATGTTTTTAATTCAAACCCCTCTTAAATTCTCTAATGCAGCGTTTCTCTCTAAATCTGGGGTGATGCCCAAAGGCGATTCTTGGGAAGACTGAAACTGGAGAAATTTGTATGCAAATCTATTGGCTGTGCTGGCAAGGTTTCCTGAGTATTCGCAAAGTAAGTTGGATGAATAAATTATTCTAGACATACAGGCTAATAGCCTAAAAACATCATGCATTTTGGTAGATTAGCTTACATAAGTGTCTGTTAAGTCATATTTGAGTTATAGCTGGAGGTTCCCGAATGCTGGTGAGCCAATAGTCACTTTATTTTTTTTTTTTCATCTTTAATCCAGCTTCGGTATTTGCCTCTAATGCTTCTGCTTTCTCTTTACCAACTGTTGCTGAATTATGACATGAAACAGTCCCAGCAATCAGGTCTCAGTTCATTAACTGATAAAATTTACTTTGCAAAACAATTGTTGGCTCATTTCAGTACTGCCTCGAATAGAAATAGTCCTTCCAAATTAGAATGACTGTATAGTGCAGTGCGAGCTGAATAGTTGTGTCTTCACACTGTGAGACACTGAAAACATTTCCACATAATCTGAATGGGTTACAGGTGCCTGAGCACAGCAACTCTGCCTCATATCAAGCAGTTTCTGTTTCCAAGACAGCACAGGCACCTTCCATCATGATTATGTGGTATTCAGTAAATAAAGCATTTTGGCTCCCCTGCCTTGGCCTCAGTGCAATGTATCCTAGAGACACAAAGAGCAATTTACCAACATGTGAAATTCACATTCCGCCCAGAGGTAAAGAGAGGAAAAAACAAGCCTGTCGGGACTGCATAGGATTCTGTTTGACTGAGCACTCCACTATAGGCCACTAATTGCATGCGATTGATGGAGGAAATAGCTAGAGGAAACTTTAAACTTGCAGTGCATTATGGGTACTTGACCTGTGCTAGACAAAGTCTTGTCTGTGCCTTGTGGCAGTATTTATTTGTTTTTTTTTCTATGTTCACATATAACAATATATGAGGCCTCAATGTGTGTTCAGAATGTGTGAGTGTGGAACAGAGACGAAGGCAAAGTTCTACACAAAGCCTTTGTGTCTCTCACAACAGAAGAACACTCTGATCCATCAGAGTCAAGCTGGAATCAAACGATCCAGCTGAAATGGTATCTAAAATAATGACCTGGACTTGTGCCAGACTATGTAAAGATTTTAACTCCTTTTCCCTTTTTTGAAGCACTATAATCACTTTTTCCAAGGGTTATTTTACTCTAAGGATTAAGGGGATGAGGTGTGTGTGTGTGAGCAATCGAGAGTTCATGCTCCTTGTTGGTACAAATTAGCCCTCCCACTCACCTTGTTAAGTGTATATTTTTTTGAAGAAAATACAAAGGAAACACATTAGTTTATCTGCCCACCGTGCACCTTGTTAAGTCTGAGCACATCGCCCACAAGGCAGCGGTGGACAGCTTCTCCAAGTTGCATCCTTCAGCTTCTGTGTTTGTGTTTCTGAAACAGAGCGCAGTTGATGCGGCAGGACGGGAAATGCAGGTGCTTGTGTTTACTTCCCTCCGGACCTCCCTCCTCCTTGTCTCCCTGCTTCCTCCCTCCTCCAGCACAGAGGAATGCAGATAAATATTGATCTAGAAAGCGTTTGCAAAAAAACCTATTTATGGCAACAGAGGGAAATTAAATAGTGTCAAAGCAAAAGAAAATTACTGAGAAAGGGCAGAGTAATCCTTTAATTTAATTAGTTAAATTACAACAAAAAAACCCTTTCTAAGTCTGTTTTCTTTGCTTTCTTCTGCCTGCTCTCTCCGTCTTTGCTCTCCCTCGTTCCCGCTGGAAGGCTTTCCTGCGGTTGCTAAGCAACAAGGAAACAGTTTTTCTTTGGTTTTGCCAGCGGGTCCCGGAGGCTGGCAGGGAGAAGGGGGCACAGTGGAAGCACTGTGGAGTCTGCCAGCAGCCGAGTGCATGCCTACAGCTGGGTCGGGTTATGGAGCGGCCTCCCCGCGTTCCTAGTCATAGCGCCGCTGGCAGGCACCTAGGGGTTACGGCGGAGTTAATGATAGCAGGGCGAGCTCACAAGGCACCCCGGCCCCCAGCAGTAAACATGGGGTCGCAGTAGGGTCAAAGTGATGAAACAGCATGACTTACAACCACGGGACTGGATCAGCAAGCCCCCAGAGAAAAAAAAGCCTCTCCTTTGCACTTTGGTTTTAGAGACTGAGTCATAAGTTGCATAGAGTTGCATGAAGTTGCACAACAAGTTGCAACAAACATTGAAAAAAAAAAAAAATCCTCAAAACATATCTGACAGAAAATGATTTCACCAAGGGGTTTTTGACAGGCAGTGGAGTACCTCACAATAGAAATCCTTTTTGCAATAAGTATGCTAATCAAAGCCTCCACTGAAATGGATTCTACTGCTCTTTTATTATGTTGTTCTTTCTCTCTTCAGGTGATTGACACATTGTAATCTTGCTAATAAGCACCTCCACTGTCTGTTTCCTTCCTATTGTGTTAGTGTTACAATAGGCCAACTTGGCAGGTGCGCAGTGTTTGCTGAGCGCTCAATATAGAAGCTAATCTCAGTTACCTGCTATTATCCTGAAATGCAGGCACTCCACGTGCTGCGTCCTAACTGTCAGTCTCCACTAGTGTCCCCCAAGGGGTCAGCAACCAATCAAACCTCACATTACTCATGTCCTCCCTCCCCTCTAACCAATCATCTGCATCATTACTGGCCTGTCTCTGGTCATTAGGATGTCTCTGTAGCTGCCCGTTGCTTTGGAAACTTTTTCCGTCATTCCCTGCTGCTGGATATTTAAAATGCCTTTAAATGTGAGGTCACTATTTAATGATCATTGACAGCTTTCTGCAGTTTTCTACTGCTTTGAGCTCACATGTAAGAATTCAGTAAAAGCCGATTTTAAAAATGTAAATGTCAGCTTTATTGTGTTCGCTGGTGGGAAGCCAGCAAAGGATTCATGTCCTTGCAGCTGCACTAGTGACTCCTACTGGTCTTAGTACCTGTACAATGGAAACTGGAGCCTACACAGGGAAATGACAGTAATCTCTGTATGTGTTAGACCCTCTTGGTGGCACCTGCCGTCCTGGCCTGACCTGTGTATATAAAGACCACTGTTGAAAAAAATTGACTAAACTGAGAAGGAAAAAAAAGCCACAGGAATAAATTTTGTTTGCCAAATTCTGCAAACGATGCCTCCATTGTACCAGTCAGTGTGGAAACTTGTAAGCAGATTTGCTTCCTTTTTTTCCCCCTCCACTTTTAAATGTAGTGTTCTAATTAGGCTTGTTTTGTGAGCTTCTGTGTGTGTGTGTATGTGTATGTGTAAGGAAGCTTGTGCTGCTGTTTGAGTGACTCAGATGAATATTGCATGGCTACAGAGACGGAGTTGTAGCAACAAGGGAATAAGTTTGAAAAGACACACAACATACATGCACACACACATACACACACGCACACATCAAGCTTAGCTTGAGTATCCGATTAAGATGTCATATCTAAAAATGTGATTGGCTACCAAACTGATGAATAGGACTGTCAGCTGAGATTTTCTTAGTTTTCCTCTGTAGGGCAATTATCTGTTGACCTGTTGGCGTCGATGACCTTTACCCTCTTTCTTATTTTGTCTGAGATGACCCCAGGGGAGAGGACATGAGGACTTTTCTGGAGAGTTAAAATAAAAACATTCAAAAATTCAAAGAGCTGGCCTTGGCCCCATCTTTCAGCCTGAAGTTGCAGTTGAATTAATTTGCCTCATCAAGCACATAGCACAGAGGTAATCAGCCTGATTTTTTGTGACTTTTGAAAAGGTCAGTCGATGCACAATAGTGTGGCTCATGGTTGAGGTCTGCCATGCTCTTCAGCAAGGCACTCAACACACTGGAAATATTTTTTCCCCTATATTAACCCTGTGAGCCCGTACGTATCATATATGATACCCACATTTCTGGGACTCATTGCATCACCATCAAGCATAAACTTTGCATTTAACCCTTTTAGATGAACTCTTATGCTCGTATACTGACTCCTGGTAGACACTCCTCACTTTTCTAAATGTTTTGACATGTGTGATACAAACAAAAAATATACTTAGAATTTTTTTTTTTTAATTTTTTTTTTTTACATTTTGTCAAAGGGACAAATAAAGAGTTCATATTTGAAAAATTAGAATTTTCTGACCATTCTTTCATAGTTCAGGTCTCACAGGGTTAAGTGTATGTGACTCAGGCATTCAGCCAAGGCTCACCAACTTGAAAAAAAAAAAAACCAAAGGAATTCATTTACACCGAACTGAGAGTTTTTGGGATATCAAATAAATCGCAAATGTATTTAGATTTGAAAATATTGTTTGTAAAGGTGATTGGTTATTGGCTCTGTGGATGTCATATCTGCCATCATGGCATCTCAAGCCCTAAAGAACAGCTGAGAGGCTCTAATCAGAGGCGATGTGTAATCACTCTATAGTTGAGCTGACATTTTAATCATTTTGGACTGTATGTCCAAATTTTTCATGAGGCTGACATTTCAAAATGCAAATAACATGCTCCACGCACAGAAAATGAGTGGAATTCATTAGCTTCTTAAGTATACTTCATGAACCAGACATGGCTAAAAAAAAATACACTGAAATGGAAGAGTTAGGAGCAAATATGTGAAATTCAGGATGTAGTATCATGTATTTATCTGCACCCAGCCCCAACAACACTTTAGATCAGTGACTTGAGTCATATTAGATTTGTTCTACTGCAAGTTTTAGGTTTCATTATCCACATTAATTTCCGTAGAACATCTATATTCTGCAAAATCCCAGATTACAATCAAAGCCACCATTTTTAAAATCATTGCTTTCTGCAATATTGTTACACGGCAGCTATGGTATGGGTAAGTTAGGGAACCATACCAGAGCTGCATTCATTTTACTAAACATTACTGCTTGATGACATTTTTGTGTCGGAGGAAATGGTATTCATTTCATTTGTGAAGCAACATGTAAAATGAATTTCAGAACTCACTGCATTTTATTAAACTCAATTGACTTTCCTTATCTTTTTCTAAACCTGCAGCCATCAAACCTCAGCCTCACAATGCATATTAAACATACTGTTTTTTTTTTTTCTTCACAGTCAATCAGAGAGGTTACTGGCTATGTGTTGGTGGCTCTAAACCAGTTCGACTACCTGCCGCTGGAGAACCTACGGATCATCCGGGGCACCAAACTGTACGAGGGTCGCTACGCCCTGGCCATCTTCCTCAACTACAGGCGGGATGGGTACTACGGCCTGAGACAGCTGGGTCTGCGCAACCTCACAGGTATGAATGATGGCATGAGTATTGAAATATTTAATGATGCGCTGCATATAATCAACATGTCAGCGTAAAACTCTTGCACATTTGTCTCTTGTTCTTTTGTTTTATTTCTGCTTTTAGGAGGTAAATGGAGAAAAAAATGAGAATGAAAGACTCATGTTGTGAATCAGGGATACATTTTTCAGCACACTGTAATTTATGTTGCCATATCTTGCATTATAAACGCTTGTGTTTGACTTGTTTTTACACCCACATATACAGATTTAACAGGGTCTTTTTAATTAAATCACAAAATTGGAACTCAACTTTTGAAGCTACATATCTGTTACCCTGACAAATTAATCTTCTGTGTTGCTATACAGAAGGATCAAATGTCTGTGAAAAGTCCAATTTTCCCATTAATTACATTTTTGTTTACACTCTCAAAAATTGACTTCCTTCGTGGAATAAGTTTTTGGAACCAGTCATGGCATCTTTATGTTTGTTATGTTTTATGGATCAGCTGTTTTTTTTATATGAGAGGGCATAAGCTAAAGTGGACTGTATTTGCAAAGGGTAGCTTTTGTCTGCGTTAATTTTATCTTGGTGTCAGACCTTTGAGTCATGAGCTCTGCATCAGTTCAACTTTGCCATTTTGGGTTCACCCTGTGGAGGAGTGACCTTCCAGCTCCAGTCAGAATAATAGAGGCAAACGCTGTCTTCTGTTACAGGCTTTATTCATTTTTAAAGTATCCACTTCATTGTCTTCCTGCTGAATCTCCTTTCACTTCTCTTTCCAGAATTTTCTCCAAATAGCCAATTTCCTCATCATCTGTATAAATCATACATATAATCCTCCCAGACTGAGCTGCAGTGGCAGTCAGCCTGATAAAAGTTTCACTTTTTCCAGCACGTCAGCAGTCAGGTGTTGCATTTTTGTTGTTTCTGTCTTGGCGGCTGCATTACCATCGCTCCAGGAGTAAAGCACAAGCCGTCATAGGAGAAGCACTGGCTGAGGGACAACTGTCACAAATAATCTGAGGAGCAGCAGTCTGAGGGTCACTCTGTTTCTTTTACAGAATTTTTTTGCTCTATCTGATTCCTCGCTGTCTAGACTAACAGAGAAGATGGTAAACAGAGAAAAGCTGCACATACAAGATGAAGGTCGGGGATAAAGAATGAAATAAAGATGAAGATGTCCAACTGAAGATGTACAGTACATGAAGCATGTGGAGTGAACAAAGAAAAAGGGGATGCAGGAAAAGAAATTGTGCTGAGCATCCTTCTGCTAGACTATGAAGGACAGAATGGGACGCCTCATTGGCATTTTCTTTGGTTTTATCAAGTCAGATTTTGGATAAAATTTGCTGGATTTCTTTGTGGCAGAAAAACAGAGAAAGAGCACTGTTCTTCCAGCACAAATGGAGCAAAATCTTTTAGAGCATCTCATCATGGCCAACGGAGAAAATCATGTCCAACACATATGTCCTTCACAGTACAGCCAAAGAACAAAAGCAAATGCATGCAGAAGCTGCCAGTCCTCTTGACAATTAGTTAATTAATTTGTTAGAATCTAATGATTTAACAATGTAAAAACAGCCACATGTAGCACCTTTAAGGTTAGTTTTATGGCCCGATATTGCAGAGGAGAGTGCCAGAGCATGAAACAAGGAAACTGGGCTCAATCCCTCCACAGACCAACTACGTGGTATGTGCCCTCAACTGCCAAGAAACCAGGACACCACTGCTGTATCCCCCTTTCTTGAATTTTGCCCAAGGCTTGCATCGATCTGCCCACTTTATAGTGCTCTCCTGTGGGCATTGCAATTTATCCTACATCTATCCTGCGCTTCCTACTGCTGCTGATTCTGTGCCACACGTTTCGCAGTGGAACCAAATTAATTGTGGCGTAAAACACAAGTCATGTGTCTTTGCGGTCCTGGATCAGCCTTACATCAACCGTACAAATGCAGCAAATGTTCAGCAAGCGTAGTAAAATCCTGAACGCCCATACAATGATAAGAAAAGCCATCATTGTTGAGAAAGTTGGACAGCAGAAATTCATCACGGGCTCTTATGCCATTGATTTTGCAGGACTGTTTTTGTGATTGATGGTGGGAGATCAAACAGTGATCCATATTAAAGCACATGACAGATTTAGTGTAATAAGCAGCATTTTATAGAGTCTGAACATGATGATAAAGGACTCCTGGGAGTTTTAAGGGCATGCTGACACCCTAAGCTGGTAAAGCAGAAGGACGCCTTCCATTTTGACCACCCCTATGAAGAGAGGGACTCATAAGTGGACCTTTATCCCCAAATGACTCATGATTGGTAACTCATGTTGCCCTTTTTTCTGTCTTTGTTTTCCTTCTACCCTGAACTTCCCATGACCTTCTCTTCTGTGTTCGTGTCATTTTTAAAACTGGGCTAATTAATGTGTTTTCTGCAGACCTTTCCTACGCTACAGATAACTTGGATTGAAAGGATCATGCACAAAATACAAAAGGGAATGTCAAACCTTATTGTCTAGGATGGGTTTTGTTTTAGGTCTTTTTTTCTTTTACTGTACTATTTTGTCTCCCCTGAAGTTAAAACGTTGCATAATCAGTGCACGTCATAAGATTCCAGAAATGAGGCAGTGATGCAGTTACTTTTGTGCTGTTTTCTGCCTTATAGAATGACCAAGTTTTGAAGACCAAGATGTTTTGGTTTTTTTTTTTTTTTGACATAACTGGAATAGCACATAGTAACTGTGGTATCTTCAGATAATTCTTTCAGGGTGCAGGATGGTATACCTTGCATTATTTATGTCCACAATGCATAATCTACATCTCCCAATTTCTCTTTTTTTTCTTGAAACTTTTGGAGACTGTGTTGATCCTCAGAGGCAGAATTTACCTCTGGTTCACCGCTGCGATTCAGGCTCTCCACCAGCCCCCTGCCTGCCTGCCTGCCTGCCTGTCTGGCTGGCACTCCACACATCTCCTATTTTAGCACATACTCAGGATGGTGCCTCAGATCGCTAGCCTTTGGTCCATACCATCTGATCCCTGTGCACCCTGCTGCAATTAAGCAAGACCCAGTCATGCATATGGATCAGTTCTGTTCCTCTTGATTCCCTTCACTCCTTTGCCTGGGACAAAAAAAGAAATGGTAAATACAGTATTCTCTCATTTAAACCGTTAATTAGGCCAGCTGATTATTCTCCCTTTTTAATGCTGATATGGAGGCTATCACACACATTTAGTAGGTGCATGATGAAATGTACTTATTTGTAATTCATTTTGCAGCCCACCGCAATTTCCACCTTATCTAGAGGGGATATATACACGCCTGACCGAGAATATATTCAGCATTTCTCGCTGCACACAATACATTAAACAACAGCTTCACTGCTACTTTATCCCTCTATGGATTCAGTACACAGTGGGAGTCCACAAAAGCGTGGAATTCAATTTGGCTGCAGAGTCAGAATGCATACAGCTGTGCGGTCTTTATAGTAGGAGGGATATATAGTAATCTGTGTCAAAGAAGCTCCTCTGATATCGACTTGTTCAGCTTTACCCTATGATGCCTCCGTAGCTCTTTGTAAGCCTAAATAACTCGTAACACACATACACAACACATGTATCGACAGCCACACAAACTGCATGCAAACATATAACATGCTTCACCACACACTGCAGTGCTAATTACCCCATGCTGCGTAGCTGTGGTGATAATAACCAACAGAAGACTCTCGGTGCTGATGGGGTGACATGTGTGAAATGGTTTTCAGATCCAATTTGCCCCCTTTCTTTGCTTAACTTTTGCTTTGTTGTTGAGATTTTTTTGCATTTCTTTTTCTACCCTGTGAAATTGCCCATTTGGATGGGAGCCAAATGGCTCAGTGTGCCCCAAAGAGAGCTCCGGCTCCAACTTCCCATCTGGCAGCAGTGCCCCCCATGCCCGTGTGCAGAAAGCAAATTACCTGTTTCTGCCACCCGCTTTCTTTCTCCTATAACCTCTCTGCCATTCTCACCTCTTTTGCTTTCCTTAAAGCTCGCTGGTACTGTAGTGATGGTTTCACAACCTGGCAACAACCCAAGCACCCTCTAATTTAAAGCTAATAATTCACTGCTGCTGTCTTGCTAATTGCAGCATTTTTGTGAGTATTTTGAATGCATTTAGGGCAAATTACCAGCAGCACTTGCTGCTGAGATGAATTGATTAATAGACTTCATTATAATTAAAAATGTGCATCTTCATTTTTTGAGCACAACTATTGATTTACCGGTTTACAAGCATTCTAAGCAGTTTCTCATTTTCACAGTCACTCTGCTCAGCTAAATCAGCAAAACAAATGGAGATTTTTCTTCATATTTAATAAGCATGCAAATGCAAAGTGCAATGGGAGGGAATCAAAAGCATACTCTTATTTAGATAGATACAGTATGGTTTTATTTGCTGCACCAATTGTCATAAGTAAATATTTAGTTTTATTAGAATCAGAAAAAGTGTCTTTGCTCTTTTATATTTCTCAGCTACTGAGAATTAGCAAACTTTTTTTCTTCAGTGTTAGTTTGAGGGGCGTCATAAAGGCTGAATTTGATCTATACAGTAAATCCCTTCAGTGGAGAGTATAAAGATCCAGGACATCAAAGATATTATATCCTCTGCTTATTTGAAAAGGGCACACACCTGAAAGGAGAATCATGCTGCACTGCGGCTCACATGAAGACAGTTGTCTTTTTATGCATTCACGCTTGTCTCCATTTTTAACTTTTTCCCACCTCATCCTCATCTCACAAGTTTTAAGGGAGAGAGACAGTTGCACACATTGAATGTTAGGGAATTCGCCTGGCCATATTCATATGGATTGCCTGCTTTGAGAAGAATTCCTGATTTCCCTCTTGTTAAACTAAAGAAAAGGGGGAAAAGGAACCATGGTAATTGTGTTTGGAATTTGTATAGAAAAAAAAAAACTACTTAACTAGGCCTCTTTACTTAACATTAAGCTTGTGGTGTGATCTCCAAAAAGTGGTGTAATTACAGAAAGATCAAATAGAGCAAAAGCGGCTAATGCTAATACCCACGCTTGCTCTGGACTGTTATGAGGAAGAGGGAGAGTAGAGGAATGGGGCCCATTAATAATGAATCCAGTGTCATCATTAAGGCGCCAAATGATTAAAACATATCTCCCAGCTTCAAACGCTGCTTTGCTACCCCAGAAAATGCTGCAGTCGTGGATCTGCAAAGCAAGAGAGCCCTTCAGTCTGCTTATGAAATAATGTTTTGCTTTTTTCTTTCATCGTTACCCCCTTTTTTTTGGCATGTTGAAAGACCAAAGCACCAGCATTCCTTTTTGAAAACAAAAAACACTCCAGTGTTATATAATGTAATGCAACAGGCGTCTCATAGATATGAACTTCTATGGCAAGCCAGGTTGGAAATCATCTTTGCTGCATATTCCTGAGTCATCTCAGTTCTGTTGTCACCTGGAGAAAATATAGACCAGCCAGAAGAACCACAATAACCTGTTGCCTCTTGTTGTTCAGCGTCTCCTCTGAAGAACAGACAAGATAACACAGCAAAGCGCATCTTGTTAAAAAAAAAAAAAGGTGGCATTCATTGACATGCAGACACACAATGGGATGCCATGTCTGACTCCACAGTTTATTTTCTCATCTCTTTATTTCCAATTCCCATTTTTTCACGCTCCTGCACCCAGAAGTCATTGTAATGCCATGCTTGTGCTCTGTTTTATCAGCGTTGTGCTGTCAGCACTGTGCTGCCGTTGGTGTTTTTTGTTCAAATCCTTTGACAAGGAGACCCAGGGGGCTTCGGGTTTGTCTCCATTAGTGGCTATGGCACGTCTGGAAGAGGGCAAAATGATCTCTAATGGAATGGTAATAGTCCCCCAGGGCAGTGTGTCTGCTGCCCTGTGCACCGTTCTTTGATGTTAGGGTTCACTCTCACTGGCTGACACTCTGTATCTTGTAGGTCAGTTTCAGCTGACCTTGGCTAACTGAGCTACCTACATACCTGACAGAACCCCTGGTGAGCGATAATGGGCCTTACCCCATTATACTGTATAACATCAGTGATGAAAAACCTCCTTCTGAACCTCAGCCTCCCAAACCCTGTGTTAAATGTTCTCTCATGTCATTAGGGAGTTAGCATGGGGTAACTAGGAAGTCTAACAGAAATGTCTTCAAGAAACCCGAGAACAAAGCATTGAGCAATTGAATATACCAAATGGATATATGGATGTCTGGTCCAGAAAAGTGGATCAGCAAATTCAAACTACCTGAAAATCCCATTTAAGGACAAAAAGTCTCAGCCTAAACGTGGCCTTAAGCAGACAAACAATTACAATATTTCTGAAGAAATTAAAAAACTCTCACCAGTAATTAAATGAATGAAAATATTACAGTGAGTAAGTTGAAGTCAGACAAAATTTAAATTTTTTAATCTTTTGTAGAAGCAACAGTGGTCCTCCCACCTAATCTATCTCAAAATCCCCGATTCTGTTCATAGTGAAAGTGGTGGGTGGTGAGGCTGAATGAGTCAGCACTTCCACCCAGCAGTCCTTGGAAATCCCACCCAACCAAACCAAATAGCCGTGACTTAATCAAACTTACTCATTAGAGCTGAATTAATTTTTTCGGGAGATTAGAATTACTTGTGACCGGATTCTTGAGTTCCCCTTCTTAAATGATCTGGACTACGAGCCTGGCTGTTGGTTTTAAAAAGCAAATTGAACCAGTTGAACCAAAAGATTATGAACCTCTCTGTAGTTTGGGAAAATTGCTTGACCACGTGGGATTACAAAACCCTTTCAAAACCTACGTGATAACCTGAAAAGTGCAGTGTCATCAAGTTAAAAACAAGGCCGTGTTGACATTCTGATGATGGGAGGTTTTCATTTGACAGTAATTATACTCAAAGCGTCTACTTGTTTGTCTTGCCACGAGGCACACGCTACCCTCCTGACATTGCAACATATTTGTATGCTTTGGGGTCCTGGGTAAAATAAACGGTGTATGCTTAGCTTTGTGTTTGTGTGTGTGTGTGCAATTTCAGTCTGCATTCTCTCCCAGGCGTCTGTAACCTGCTTGACTTTGGCAAGTTTTAATGACGTTTTTGGGTCCATTTTTTTTTAAGTGCCCCGCCTCAGTCCAAGCCCCTCTTGAGATCTGTTTACTCATACTCCAAACTGCAAATCCATTAGGATGTTATGCATAGCCAGTCATTATCATTGATGAATATGTCTGTGCAAAGCATCTCTTGAAGAACTCACATAAGACGAAGGTAGAGTCAGGAAAAGGGGGTGTGAAGTTGTGCTGGACTGGCTCACAGGACCTCACACTAAATATACTGTAGAACCAGATGGAGGCAATTTAGTGGTCATAGTTGATTTGCTGGTGTGTGTGTGTGTCTGTGTCTGTGTCGGTGTGTCCCAAATTACCCAAGCGGAGGGATGAGTGCTGCAGCTCTGTGCCAGAAAATGACAAATTGCCCATTTACCCCATTGTAAGTGTCAATTTTAATGCAGAGGGTTAGCTCTGTTTCCAACACTTCTTAAGCATTTTGCTCCATGAAAATATGCAATGAGTCCGATTTGAATTACAAAATGCATGTTAGACAAGCAGCATGTGTTTGTGTGTATATGCCCGTGCACTGCAGGTGTTCAAGCACACACACATCAAGGCTCTTAAGGAACTCCTTTTTTTTGTTTCCTGACTCAAGAGTGGACATTTAATAATAACCCACATTTCAAGTTATGAGCTAAGCTGCTCAGCAGTTTCACTGTCTTGATGGCTCCCCCAAGGTCCATTCATAGTGCCCTCTAAATTTTAGTTTGATGTTCTTAGCTTGGGCAATTGTACCAAAACACTATTTCCAGCACAATAACAGAGCAGAGAGTGGACTGGCTGTCAGAGAAACTCCACTGTAAAACAACCCATCACTGCTGTTGTAGAAAAACAACATGGGACAGCAATTCTGGGGTTGTTTGTACTTTGAGACTACACCTGGCAATTTATTTGATGAGTGAGTTGCTTGACCTCTGGGTCAGTGAGACCTATTAAAAGCTGAGTAAAACTTCAGGAACACATGACTGGTTAAAAAAAAAAAAAAAAAAAAAGGTAGATTTGTGGCTTTTTAAAACATTTAATTTTAAGTGAATTTCAAAACTGCCCAATTTCCTAACCAAAGTTAAGTGCTTATAAACAGAATTTTGATGTTACCTCTTAACAAACTAATTGTTAATTGATTTATTCACTAATCCCCTAACCAACACACACGCACATATGCTCCATGCTCACACATCAGTGTTGATCATTGACGACCACTGCTGTTCGTTACCTTGATTAGTATTCAGCAGCGCTTTCATCTCTTTGGCTGGCTCTTTTGTTTGCCCGCGCTGATTGGAGGGCCTCTGGTTAATTTAGATGCAGGGAAGCGGTGACAGAAGAGGGCTTATTAGGGCCGTGAGCCCATCCCGCTTTAAGTGCAGAGTCTCCAGTTCCATTTTCATTTGCCTCCATTATTGAATTTGCTGGCTTCTCATTCGCCCTGATTGCATTTTGTGTCACCTCTAAAAAAAAAAAAAAGGGAGAAAAAATCGGCCTTCCCCAGAGATAGTGTGACACTCTCAGATGGGAGACTTACATTATTATTGTAAAGTAACGAGGCAGACAAAAGTTTTGAAACTGGAATATTATTTATCCCTTTTTGTATTTTGAAGGCTTTCTGTTTTTATTACGTCTGAGCCAAAGCACTGGAAGTTTTCCTAATCATGATTGCTGTGCAACCTGTACGCCTGCGGCTGTGTTTTGGTGAGACAGAGCAAGGAACCATAGCAAAAGGAAAAAAAAGGATTGTTTATGTCTGTGTATGTGTTTATAAGACAGAGAGGACAGACGGGTGGAGCAAGAGTGGGTGGAGGAAAAGAGGAAGAGTGATGGCAGGGATTCATTTAACGTCCATTGAAGGTTTAAGTAAAAATAAATAAATAAATAAATAAAAAATTGTCATCTCCGCCTCCACCTTTTAGCTGCCTCCTTCTGTGCCTACACAGCTTCCATAATCTCCTAACATGAAGCATTTTTCATAAAGGATTCATCACAAAACAATATCATTCGAGACTGCAAAATTTAATCAGGGGCTTTAAAACACAATTATGGTTATCGGGGAGGACACGGCAGCAGCTCACCGTATCGTGGGAGAGGCGGTGGGAGGAGGGAGGAGCAGGGGGGTGCAGATGGAGAGGACCTCCCCCGCACTGTCTGCGCCCTAACGCTCCTCTCCCATTTGTCACCCAGCACAATATCTCTTTGGCTGGCAGAGCTAATAATGGAGAAGTGGGGAAACGGGACTCTGGAGACCCACCTCCGCCTTTCCGTGAAGATCAGATAAGTTCTCCTCAAGTCAGAGGCCTCGAGCCACTGTGGATTTGCTTGTAAGGGCTGTATCATTTATAAAACACAGCACAGCCCTTTGACAGCTTTTTAGGTGTGTGAATAATGCAAGTCTTTATAAAATGTGCAACTGCAGGAACAAAATGTTTCCCCTACCGGAAAAAAAACGCTACCCACTTTGCACTCTGAAAAGTTCATTTCATTTTGGTCACTCGTAGCACCAAACCCATTTTGCTGATGCTTTGGTTTTTTTGTGCCTCGAGGCAAACTAGTTGCCTTTTTCTGTCTCTATTATCTTGGCAATCTGCAGCCATTTATCTACCAGCGGCTTGTTTGCAGTCTGGAGACTTAACAGTTATTCATGGGATTTGAGAAGTTGTTTTCACTTAAGCAGCTACTTTCTCAACAGCCTCTGTTTTTTTTTTTTTTTTTTTTTTTTTCCCCTCTTTAGAGTAAACATGCTCGGAGGCACTGTACAGTGGAGTGCTTCACAATTACACACAAACGGTTTCCTAAGGGACTGACTGCTTGTTTTCCAGTCAAGTCATGTGTTTACCTCACATCGTGGGGTTTCTTTGTCTTACTGTAAATTAGCGGAGGACAGAAATCCACAGCCTTATTTTAATTAAGCAGTTCGATTTTGGTGAGATATTTAGCAGGTGCATGCACACTCGGACCCTGACACACCAACATGTGTACCAATTAACCATCCCATTCATGCACATGCAAACTTCCTTCCTTTATCCAGAGTCCCTTGCAATTGCACAAACACATGTATGTGTGTTTCTTTTTTTTTCAGGACATCTCTTTGTTCTTTTTCTGCTGCTGTAGTGTAGGTCATTCGAGACAGTATATTGTGGGCATTCCTGCCATAAGATGAAAGAGATTTTTACAGCAGTGTGGGGAACTGAACACTTCATTGTTCATCTATCCGTACATGTATGTGAAGTGCAAAGTGCAATGTTAAAACCTTGAAAGGGATGTCAGTTGGCGAAGAGCAGGGCAACCTCTGCGGCTGTTTTTGTGTTGGATTTTGAGCCTGTTCTTGGAGGATTGTTCTATTTGTTGGTGAATGTCCACCAATTTTTCTGCTCATTCTGTCATCGCTATAGATGATTGTCCTTATTATCTGAGAGAAATTGAAAATGTTGCTTGGGACAGCAAAAGCAACTTCAATGCAATCTCTCTGTATCGCTGTTTATGTAACTTTTCTTCATTGGCTTTCATGCCAGTCATTATTTTCTACAGTCGCAGATTTGTTGCCATTCCAGTAATGTTCATCGGTGTTCCCTGAAGAGGTTGCACTCTAAGAAAATGAAGGCAATTTGTTTCGTTCCCCAGTTCGGCACCTTCTGTCATGCCAGCTGTCTGCACTGTGTCACAGGCCACACAGAGCACCAGGAACTGATGCATGTAAATGACTGCAAAGTGTTTACCGGTCTCTTAGATACCATACATTTTCACATAAAAGCCAGTCTTCATATAATGCTTTGGCCTGCTTGGTCCCCAGTAAAGCCATGTAAAAAAATGCAGGGAGTGAGTGACTTGGCACATAGAAAATTCAGAGTAATGTACATATCTGCATCATTAATCCCTTCAGTACAACTACTTTGTAATGTCAGAGTGTCCATCACTCACCTGCCTGACACATGTTGCAAGGTGCAGGTAAGATAGATAAAAGTCTGGGTCTCTATTTGAGAATCTGGCATACATGTATGCATATATACGAGCTAGAACACCCTTTTTTTAATGACCTCCCATTAGTAGCCCGACACTGGATCTTGCTGGAATTTCTATAAAGAATATACATTCCACTTCATTTTTATTTTGGAAAAAAAAAATCAGAAGGTGCTTTCCTTGGGGCTCTCTGCATTTCTCTCTCAAGAACTGAGTGATTAATTGGCATTTAAGAGGTAAAGCCTCGGCTTAACTCTACAGCTCTGCCTACAAATGTGAGGCTTTGTCGACCTGATGCAACCAAGCTCCAAGATGATTTTTGCTGTAGGACAGGAGATGTACATCATAGGGATTTTGTATGTCTGTGTGCAGCATCACACGTTCGCACGAGAATTTCACATGCATTGGCCTTTCTTGTGTGTGTTTCTAACAGTATGTGTGTGTTGGTGTGCTTCAACAAGAAAAAAGTGCACCCGACTGTGGAGAGAAAGAGTGATCATCTCGATTTCTCTGTTCCCCGTGCTCAGCAAGTCGGCCCATCACCGGAGTGAGAAAGTACATTTCATGCAGGAGAGGATGGGTGGGTCTGAGGAGTGGGTGAGGGGTGGAGGACGACAGGGATAGAGAGATGATCCTAATAAAAAAGAGCACAGTGTATTGCCCAAATGCACCCTGCTTGAGCTGAGTGATAAGTGACACTCCCGCCCCCGAAACAAGACAATAATGGTAAACTCATGGACTCATCACTCGAGGACGGATCACTATTATGGCCTTATTCATCAGCATAATTAGGGAGAGAAAGAGATGTAGGACAAGTGGCTAGCAGCACTGATGAAAGCTCATCAACAGGCTCCCTATGGAGCTATGGCCACTGATTGGTGCTGGGGCCATCATTGCCTAGAAACTACTTCAAAATAGGGGCTCTTCGCTCTGCTGAACGACAGTAAAATGAACTTAATTGGCTTGCAAAGGCAGCTTGGCACAGGGATCATTTTTACTTCCTTAACAATCTATGCTCTGATTGCCCTTTTCTCTATTTTGAGCCTATGTGATGCACAATACAAATAAATATTCCCAAGAAATCTTCTACCACATTTTAAATTTTGCTGTTACCTTTTGCTCAGTTCTTATTTCTGTTTATAGCTCTATATAATCATTCAAGGGTCGCTTTTGTTACTGCTGTAATGTCAGTGATTTAGAAATTAAACCCTGGCATGTTGGCCTGACTGTTTGTTCTATGGAGAGAGGCAGCTAAGAGCTAAAAAAAAAAAATACTGAACATAAATGTAAAACCATGGGTGTGAAAAGGTTACTTCCTTATCTGCATCCCCAACATTATCAGGTTTCCTCAAGTGCTCAGTCATTAATTTCAGGCCAGTGTTTTGCCCTTTAGTTAGTTAATTTATCAACTTTAATGGCATTAGCCAAGCTTGTTTCAGTTGTGTAGTTTTATTTGTGTACTACAAAGTTGTGATCAGTAAATCATCAGAGTTACCGTGTGTGTGTGTATACACATATATATGATGACCTGTCTTGCTGCAGGTCATCTGCTCATTTAAATAAACTGAAAGCAGGTGCGCATCCATCCATCCTCAACGCAGTGCCTGGCCACTGTCAAGTGACTGAAAGAAGGGGAGCATAATAAAACCGCATAGTCAAAGTAATTTGTTTTTGTTCATACCTGTAGATGACCAGAGTAATAACATGTTGACCGGTGTGTAATACACCGGTTAACATGTTATTACACAACACATATTTTGTGTCATACCTGCTTTCATTGTTATTGTGCAGTCTTGTAACGCTAGCCCTCCTTTAGCTCACCCCTGTGCTTACCTGAGCAAATGGTACATTCCAATTTAGTCGAGTCGGTAAGATATGAGTTACACCTTGTCGAAATTGGCGGCTGTGTTGAGAGTAAGTGGCCTTTATTTTTTTAAAATGTCAGTTTAATGTGAGTTGTTTTCAGTTAACTTAAACACAGAATTTATTTTGAAGGCTCTAGAAAGACATAAAAATGTATTTCATGAAAGTGGGACCGTTAAATAAAGCGGTTCATTCTAGTTTTCTCCTCATACACCATTTCACAGTTCCACATGAAAGGTAATCTCTTATTCAACAAGACACTTTTCGCTTGGTGAATTTTTTTTCCCTTCCATCACAGTGAGACACTTTGTTTTACTGCCAAGAGAGATGTAGCAAAACGCTCCACCAGAAACAGTTTTGAACCAAACATGACCCGAACATATGGCAGCGCAGCCCTCAGCGGCCACATGCACACATAAAACGGCATCGCTGGGAACTGTGTCACCCAGCAAAGTCACCGCTTTGGTCTAACATACAGACTATCAAAGGGGGAAGATGGAAGCTTTCGTTTGTGTGTTATCAGTCCGTTTTAAACACCGCTAAGTCCATCAAAGCACATTTATCAGTCTAGGACACTGTGAACTACATGATATGATCAGTGGCAACTAAACAAGTTTCCAGCGTTGTTCTTCTTCAGCTCAGATAGTTTCTCTTTGGTGAACCAGAATTTGATTGACATTAAAAAGTGCTATTGCAAAGCTCCTTATGGAAATGATGATGCTATCTCCCTTTTTACTGTGAACAATGCTTGAATGGTTTAGAGCAGGGGTGTCAAACCTGTCCACAAAGGGCCGGTGTGGCTGCAGGTTTTTGTTCCAACCAAGCAGCAGCACACCAGACTTGACTCATTTAATCAACTGATCTCAGTCTTCAGACAGTTGATTGGTCAAACTGTGTGCTCTTCATTGGTTGGAACAAAAACCTGCAGCCACACCGGCCCTTTGTGGACAGGTTTGACACCCCTGGTTTAGAGGGTAAAATATGATATGAGACAAGATCTCTAGTCACTAGTATGTTATATTTTTATTACAGAGTAACACTGGTAAATTCCTGTGTGGTTTATGTAAAAAGTTCGAGAAGTATTACTTTAAATAATAGGCTTAATTATCTTAGGTTGAGCTGTAATCTCTTTTCTTCATGTTCTCCTCATATCACTGTTCTTTTCCTCTCCTACTGCCCTCTCTACCTCTCACCCCTCTACCGCCTCCCCCCCTTTCTCCCGATGCAGGACAATAGCTTTTATGACTACCTCGTGAATCACAGAAGTGTGCAGGGTGAGGGGATTGGATGGTGGGGGTGGGTGTTGTGGCGATGGTCGGCTGTAGATCTCCCGTCCTGATGGAAAGATTGAAGCATTGGGGAGGGATGGACTTGAGAGGCGAGGGAATGAGGGGTGGGCGGTGGCTCAGGCCTGTCGCCCGTTAATGAATGACCACCCGATACAGGCTTGTCATCCCGCTAGAGTTAGTGCCCTTGCCTGGATGGACAGCAGAAGTGGCAGTTTGTCTCGTGGCGAGCAGTGGGGGATCTGGACACTGGCACTTAAAAGAGCATTTGGGGCAGTGCTGGGTGGGTTGAACAGACAGACCGGCTCCCCATAAAATAGCTAAATTGATAATATGTGTCATACCTCATTGGCTTCAAATGTAGACATTATTATAACTTTAAAAATATTATGAAAAAAGTTTTCCTTCTTATTTTACCATTTGTAAAACTTTGAACTCTGACAATTGCTCTTTACCTCTGTGGACTCCGGAAATGGTGAAGCACATTTTCAGTAGGTTGTCGGTTCAAAATTACAACTAAAGACGGTGACAGTCCAGCTAGTCATGTGTTCTTCCAGTCAGATGTAGGAAGAGTTTATTTGTGAGCTCCTGCTGAAATGAAGCCTAAACATGTGCCTGCTCTGAGCTCCTGCCAGTCCACAGTGAGTTGTGCAAATTACTGGTTCTGTGAGAGTGTGTGAGTGTCTGAACTTTGTGGTCTTCACCCCTTGTGTTTTCCCAGTTGACCTTCTTTGTTCTTTATTGTGCACAGTATACAGCATATGATTGAGTTGTATATATGTCAGAGTAAAACTGTTGTGGTGATGACCCAGATTATAATCTACTGGTAGATTAAAGAAAATGCACATATGCACACATCTCCTGCACGTAAATGCTTATTCAGTGTATTGTTACATATGATGTTTGAAATCTGCCATATCTGGGATATCAGTTCCATAATGGATTGCTGCTTATTTCATGAGTATTTTTAAATGGCATCAAAGCATGCTGACAGTGCGGTCTACATGTTATTTGAATAAAGCACAGCCTATCCTATTTTTTACCCACCATCCATGAATGTAAAACACCCCCTGATAAATCGCCCATTGTGACGGGAACATGATTACATGAAGCCGCGGCTGTAGGCCATTCAGCGGGCAGACGGAGCGCCATGTCACCTCTAAGAGGGCTTTGAATAAATGTCCCCGTCTCTACCAAGGCCCACTTCCTTTATCAGGGTGTCGGATGGTAATGATTAGCTTCCTGCGTGTGCTTCTCAGCTGCTGAATCGTCCGCATAACTCATACACTGTTAATAATCTGCCTAGGGAGATAATACCCTTCTATATCTTCAGCTAATCCAGCCCTAATCTGAACCACATTGTTACTTTTTTAATATGAAATTTCATTTATTATGACAAGTACTTTAATGGAATCAGGCAGTACTTCATATTCAAGGAGAAGGGGATGCAAGGTGAATTGTATCTAAATCCCTGAACTAGGTTAAATAATACAGTCAGCTGGTGTCCCAGAGAGAAGGAGGCACTGATGGGGCCTGTTGTTTCTCTTCTGCCTTAGGTCACAGCTTGGGAGGGGGGGGATTACTGCAGCATCATTTCATTCTGTGTCCATATCCAAAACCTGGATTAGTAACAGTGAGAGAGATTAGAATTTATCGCGCTCCATGCGCAGGCATCTGTTAAGGGCACTGGTCCTTGAAAAGAAACATATTTTTGCTATTAAACAAATGCTGGATGAGGAGGCTGCCTTTGTCTTCGGTATGTTGGCTCTCACTTTGATGGAGGGATGTGGAGTAGGTCAAGAGAGCTGTGATGCCTTATTTTCTGAGTCAGTTTGATAATTTGGGCCTGTTTTGAGCCAAGTGAGAGCGCTTGATGATAATAGTGGAACAATAAAAATAAAATTGAAGACGTTCCAAACTGCAAATTTATCACAAAACCCTCAGAAAGAAACTTTACACCAGTCCCCATTAATTAAACACTCCGTTCAAGAACAGTATCCCCTCAATGAGGATTTGAGTCAAGCTCCATATCTGCTCCAGTTTACTGTTTCACTTTTAATTAACGCAACAAGTATTTGGTGTCTTCCAATGACATTCAGACTTGTTAACTCTCTCTAATTCTCAAGCTAAATGAAATTATTTAATACTCAGTGCATAATTAGGAAATCATACGGGCGTACAATTTGGAGTTCATTTCAAAAGCAGGGCTGTTTGTTTACAGGGTAAAATACATTCATTATTTTTTTGTGGAGTACCTCTGTACAAAACATGATTGTCTTTAGACGTGGTATTGAATTACTGCGTGCATTTGTCAGTAGCATTTATCTTCATGCTCAGATGCACTTCAGGGGACACAGTATGCATCGCTACTTTGAGACAAAGGAGCGATGGGAGTTAACCTTGAGGTATTGATTTCCTGCCATCATGTGCATGTACTATATATCCATGACTATGTGCTCATTTCTCTTTCTCTTTTTTTTTTTCCTTCCCGTGCAGAGATTCTGAATGGGGGTGTTTATGTTGACCAGAACAAGTTCCTGTGCCATGCGGACACCATCCACTGGCGTGACATTATTAAGAACCCCCAGGCTGAGCTGCTGGTGGTACCGTCCAACAACAGCAACCTCGGATGTGAGTACCGGACGTGGGCGAAAACCAGCAGAACCAGTAACTTTGGATGAAAATCAAGAATTTTTTTTTAGACATCTTCAGTGAAATGTGAAAGCAAACCGCACGCAAACATACTGTAGAAGTACA
This sequence comes from Toxotes jaculatrix, assembly GCF_017976425.1. Classification (NCBI taxonomy): domain Eukaryota; kingdom Metazoa; phylum Chordata; class Actinopteri; family Toxotidae; genus Toxotes; species Toxotes jaculatrix. The sequence continues at coordinate 6,648,180 of NC_054417.1, forward strand.
CACAAGCACACACCCACCCACCAGCAGCAGTCATGCCCTATCCTTTTGTATTCATTCTGTTTGCCTGGTGGTCAATTGGAAGCAAAATCACTTAGTGTTAGATCAACGTGTGAGCCTTTCTATTGTAGTGGTATGGTAGCGTCTCTGCAGCTAGGCCCATGGAGCTGCTGTCTGCTGTGCTCTTTTTAAATCTCAGTGAATCTGACAGCTGGTTTGAAGCTGCCCACTTCCCTTGGTGCCCCCTTCATGGTCCCCGCAGTCCCTCAGCTCCCTCTGCTTGGGACATAACAGGCACTATCCGGCGGACATTCTGTGTCAGAGGAACTGGCTGATAAAGACAGACTCTCTCAAACTTTTCTGCACATTTTTGGACGAGCTTCTTGCTCATTTTAAGGGAGAGACAGGGCAAGCATAGAAGCTTCTTCAGGCACTCTGTATCAAAACATGTCAGGGTGAACAGCAGGGACAGCAGAGGCTCCAAATAGCTAGCAAAGACATAGTGGTGGAAGTGCCGATGAAGTTTCTCTGATTAAAAAAGCATGATGACTAGACTGAGCAGAACAAAATCTGCATGGTGTTGACTCGCAGCGCAAGACCTCATGCAAAGCTGATAACTCTAAAATGAAGGTTTGAAAAGACACTTTAAAGCACAATATGTGTAAAACATTGCTATTTTGTTGATTAGATGGCACTGATGTAGGAGGAGGAGGATGAAAAGCAACAAAGAACAGAGGAGGTGGGCCAAAAAATGACAAGAGAGTGTGTGGGAGTTGAGGTTGCCAAATCGGGGCCCTTTGCCAAGCCGTAGTTAGTATTTAACATTAACAACCCCATTGTGGGAGTGGTTGAAGGGGCAGGGTGACAATCTGCTGCTCCATTCCACTTACTCTGTAATTAACCCATAGTCAATTAAGTCTTGATGATGGGCCACTGGCAGATGAAGGCTGTGAGTGCTCTGTCAGGTCCCACTTTGCCTGTGTGAGCGGTTGACGGAGGGGAGTAGAGGCCTGTCTTTCACGCTTATGTTCTCTACAGGCCACAAGTTGCCACAATGACTGTGTCTATTGTCGGATCGGTGGAGGAGATTCGACTGATCTGTCACTGTCACTAGTTGGGGAAGTTGTAAGCGTGTGTGCGTGACTGGACAATTAGGCATTTGGTGTGTGAGGTGCGCCGTGTGACGATGTGTGTTTGTGTCAAAACTACATCTGAAGTTCGCCCCTGTGTGTTTGTGCATGTGTGTTCTGCAGGCAGACGCTGTCACCGCTCGTGTAATGGACGCTGCTGGGGCCATCAGGAAGACCAGTGTCAAACCTGTGAGTATGCAGATGCACACACACTTTAAGCTCAGCTGGGCTAACTGAACCCATACTCAAGCTCTGTATTTCAACATACAAAAATAAGGCTGATATTTTGTGCCTCTCAGAAAAAAGAGTAACGTGTATTTCACAAAATGTTAAACTATTTCTTTAAGCCTAAATAATTGACATAACCTGAAATTGAGTGGAGAAGCCTCTGAAACAGGATTTAGATTATGGAAACATTCGTCATCAAAATCCAGGCTAATGAAATTATGTTAAATCTGTTATTAGTTTAAAGCAGAGTGACCCACGGTATTTACTGAAGTGTGTGAGAAAATTGAGGATACTGTACAATCTGCTTTTAAATAATCTATAATCTGCTATAATCTGTTTTGACATAGATTTATTATTTTTGGGCTGTGTGGGCACTTGGGTACACATCTGTTTTTAGCTTTTTCTTTATATTTGATTGAACTCAAAGGACCCAAATCAAAGCCAGTTACTTGCTGATACTGCGGATTCCAGCACTACCACACAGCTGTTAATAAAATCAGAGACAACAAGAGGACAACAGAGAAAGGAGGGCAGCTGGAGAAATGTTAGTTCTACGTACATTTACATGATGTTCCACTCATCTTGGAAAGACGAAGCGAGGGACTGGCCTGTTTTTCTCACTCTAACACAGACTTGCAGACTACAGAGCCTTGTTGTTTTTTCTGTACTGCATCATTATGTTCCCAACACAGCAGATAGTGAGCACAGCAGTTTTTAATGCCTCGGCTTCAAGCTCCTGCTGACTCGCTGGCTGATATATCTCCCACTGTCCCAATAATTTGTGGGAGGCTCTTCTTTAGTGTTGAAGCAACTTTGATGTGAAAGCCACATCCGAGTATTCACACTGTACCAATGATGCTCAATAACACAGCTTCCTTTAAAATAATTTAGCAATAAAATGCAGGAAAAAAAATGGGAAATGCAGTAAATGGTTCCCCTGGTTACCACAAGAGTTGGCATAGCAACGAATAAAGCCAGGGAATTATCATGATAGTTGGAAGGTGTCTTTGGCCAGTCATTCCATTTGGCTGAAAACTCCCATTGCGTAAACACAGATATGGTGAATCAGTGTGATTGAGTTCTATGGAACTTTTTTTTCCCCCAAACTTTTTTTATCTAGGGGAAACCAACTTAGCTCACTCCAGCAACATGCCACTTTCTACCTGAGAGCACCCAAGCTGAACCCCAATATTTAGCTGCTAGTCACTGAGCTGAAGCTGGAGAAGTCGGTGGATAAGAGGCTCCTTCAAGGGCACCTCCAGAGCAGTTGTTGAGAGAGGAGGCTCCATGTTTTTAAAGTCAGTCTGGGCATTCAGTCCAGTGGTCTTGTGGCCACAAACCCACTTGTCTGGCCTTTAGGCTGCTGAACCCCTTCATTTGTTTCTGCCTGAGTCCCACATCAGACAATCTTTGTGTGCAGCTATAACATGAGAGGAAGGTTGAGGGTGGTGGTATTGTCTCCTTTTATGAGAGGGAATGTGTGGGTATGTGTGTGTGTGTCAGACCTTTAAAATTCAGTCTTTTCACTTCCTGGGCAGTGACAAAGACGGTGTGTGCAGAGCAGTGTGACGGTCGATGCTTCGGGCCTTACGTCAGCGACTGCTGTCATCGCGAGTGTGCCGGCGGCTGCTCGGGCCCCAAGGACACAGACTGCTTCGTACGTCACATTGCGCACAAACACACACACGGGCTACCTTTCCTTTCCTTCATTCTGTATCTTTTACTTTTTCTGATTTGCTTCCTTTCTCTCTCATTTCCATTTTCCACACACATCCAAAGACAAAAAAAAAAAAGCAATTATACATTTTAAACTGCACCCCAGTCAACAGCCTCCATTCTCTGTGTCCACATCTTTTGTGCAACATCTGTTTGTCATCCTCCCAGCCCGAAAATGATCCACTTTGTTTACCGGATGATAAATTGTTTGTCATTTTACAGGGCTGTAAAAGTCTGCCGCAGTTGCGGTCCTCAAAGAACAAATTGGTGATTCAGTGTTCCAATTAATATCCCTTTTATCACCTCAAGTTCTTCCTGTTTCGCCAAATTGTGCACGACACGCGCACGCTGACAGAGATGATATTGCAGATGTAATTCACAGAAAGGTTCATCCAATTCAATTACTGCCGTTTCAGCCTGTAGCCACAGACGACAAAACACTTAAGAGGTTTATGGGAAAACATTTCACCATTTACATCATGACTGTGGATCAATGGGTCCAATTTTGCTCCCATTTGGTGTTCAAAGAGACGAGGGACGACTACATGGGCCACGTGTCGCAGTCCGATGTAAAAATGAAATGCTGCTGTAATACTCTTTCACTCATAGTGACCGATGTGAGAAAATCACAGCGCTCGCCCTCGCCTCACGCAGTGCTATGGGAAGACTGACTGGGATCCTCTGCCGTCAGCTGACTGTGGTTATGTGTTTTCCGCAGGCGTGCACCAATTTCAACGACAGCGGCGCGTGTGTGACCCAGTGCCCTCAGCCGTTTGTGTACAACCCCACGTCTTTTCAGCTAGAGCACAACCCCAGAGCCAAGTACACCTATGGAGCTTTTTGTGTCAAGAAATGTCCACGTAAGTCTGCTGTTATAAGCAAATCCATCGCATCCACACAGCTGTAAATAGATACAGATGCTGCAGTATTACACTTCAATAACGTAGATGCTCATAATGATGTTCATAATTAAGTTTTATAGTCTGTGCAGTGGTGTCCACTAAAGGAGCATTTATCCTCTATCTATTCTGAAATGAGACTCCAGACAATTTATTTCACGTCAAGATAAATGACTCAAACATAAATAAACTGTGTATCTCAATCAACTGCTCGCCATGCCATCTGTTTTGGCTTCTGGCAGCTAAAAAGAAAGCAAATCTTGGTTCTTTCTTTCACAGATATGCAGTCAGAGTGTGGCAGTAACTCAGCGAGCGTGCATTAAAAGTCAAGCTACATCAACAGATTGCATATTCAAGTTCCACTGATCACCAAATGAGCATACACCAGTTGCACTTTTTCACTGCCGGCACCAAGTACTAATTTGATTCATTACTTTTCCTCAGCAATATAGGCCTAGACAATTAGTTTTGATCATTATACAAACGTGATTAAAATACGATCAATTTCTCACCGTTAGCTGGATCCTTCTAGGAAATGCTTTGATTTTTATGGTTTTACACGATAGATTCTACTGCAGGTGCCAGAGAAACTGGCAGCACTTACCATCACAGCATCTCTGCTATGAAACAAGAGTCTAAACAAATACTAACATTTTCTTTGGTTTTCACAGATAACTTTGTGGTGGACCACAGCTCCTGTGTCAGAGCTTGTCCCAGCAATAAGATGGAGGTGGAGGAGAACCGCATCAAAATGTGCATCCCGTGTACAGACATTTGTCCTAAAGGTAAACCAAGTGATGAATGCTGCTGATTAGTTTGCCCTACACAGAATAACAATACAGTAGTAGGTGTAATTTTTAATTCTGCTCCTGAACAGTTTATGATGATTATTTATGATTCCTTGGTCAAAGCTGGGACACTGGAAAACACTATTATTATTATACTTGATATTCAGCTAAACATTAGGTAACAGAAAGAAGGTGATGTTTTTTGACATTAAATTTAAGCCATTTAATTTCACTTCATTCTGTATAACATACCATGTAAGAAGGCAAAGGCCCTATTTCTTCTTACATAGTCTAACAGTAAGAATGTTTTCTATAAGGTGATTTACAGCTTTTCACCTGCATCTATCTCATCTACACTTGTCAACATGTTGCTCTTTTCCGGTTGCTGTAGCTTCTTATCTATGTCAGTGGTTGACGTCCACATTCGATGGTCGATTCGATGGTCACATCACCAGACATGTTTCAGTCAATGAAAAAATTAATTCCACTTTTTCAAAAGTTTTTAAGAAGTGCGAGGCACAGTATTTTGATGTTCATAAAACATGTTTGATTTGATGGTTGCACTTTAGGTGTCAAAATGTGACACTTTGAGTGACTTTTAACTGCTGTCCCCAGTTCAATTTTGATGAAGCCAGGAATGATGATGTGTTTTATTGCCCATTGGCCCAGGGAGTGTCTGCATCATTCACAAAGTGTGACTGTCGCCTCATGAGACTGTCAAATTCATCTTAGAAGGAGAAATGTACAGACGATGGAGAGATTTTTGGACTAATTCCTGACACACTAGATGCAGTGTCAGTAGGATATTACACAGAGAGAGAAGTGCAGTGCAGGGAATGCTAAAGCCAGTAAAATATGGCCACGGTTCAGTGTATGATGTGGAAGTTATATTCAATAGGGTGAAAACCAGGGTTTATACAGACTCTATCCATTCCCCCTGCTTCCCCCACTTCCTGGCCCACTGCACTGCATTTACTGTATGCACAAGAGCTTATGCAGTTAAACCATTTTAATCTAATAGCTTTATGCTAACAGTGATGATACTGGATCAACAGTAGCCCACGGGAATTACTTTAAAAGCTTTATGGGAAATGTAATTTATTTTTAACAGAGCCAGCTTAGCTTTCTTTATATTACACAAAATATACTTTCAGCTGATTTATTGATCTTAATATACCCCCCAAAATATCAGTATCTTCTTTAATTTTAGGGTAATACCGCGCAATTCCCAGTTTTGTAATAACATCCTCATTCTCACTGTTTCTCTCCTTTTCGCAACAGTGCTGTGCATGTCCAGAGTACGCTCATTACATCCTGCGGGATAAATATGACAAATATGGCATAAATGAAGGTCACATGCCCCGCAACAGTCAGCATGTTCCCATAAAAAGACACAGCTCTTATCTGCTCAGTAATTACAAGTCGTTTTGCACAAGAGCATCAGCTAAAAGACTGAAATGTCTAATATGAAATTAAACAACATTTCCTCAGTTCAGTACAGAGGATTAGCCCCTTCATCATATTATTCTCTCAAAGGTAACTGATTTGCCCTCTCTCTTTGCAGAGGAGACAGTAGTGTTTTCCTTCAGGCTCCATGTATGGGCTGTGGCATCCATTGATTGGCTAATCTCTTGATTACATCGTCACGCAGCAGGGAGGGGTTAATGAGCGATAGCCCAAGGAACTATGGGAAATGATAACAAATTAACATTTCAGATATGGAATTGGCTGGTATAAATCACTATCAAAAACTGGTTACACCACTTAATGCCAACCTTATTCATCATCCCCTCCGCCTCTGTCAGAAATACTCACACTAGACCGCAAGTGTAATTAATGCAGATGTAATGAATTCATTATGGGGAGGAACTGGCTGTGGATTGGTCCATGCTTTCATCAGAAGAATTCCAATGCATGGAGAGGGGGCCACGGCCTTATCATTGCATCAGAAGCAGGGATACGTTTTCCTAAAAGACTATAATGAATTAAAGAGACAGATAGCTAATAGTAGTTTCTCAAGACGGGGACTCCCATCTAAGACGATTTGTTCATAACTAACGCAACAAAAATGTTAATTATGTTGAATAATATATGTGTGTGATTGCTTTTGTTTGTTGTCAGTGTGTGATGGCATAGGGACGGGCAGCCTGCAGACAGCTCAAACAGTGGACGCCAGCAATATTGATAAATTTGTCAACTGCACCAAAATCAACGGCAACCTCATCTTCCTCATTACTGGCATTAAAGGGTGAGTGACTACATGAAACCTCACACACTGACATGTGTTGTTGCTGTTGCTGAAATAGAGCATTTGGTTTTCACACACTGTACACACACACACACACACACACACACACACAGCAAATGGATAGAAGCATGCATGTTTGTCTCGTGTTTGGGGAGGTCAGTGTTCTCTATTCAGTCAAAAACTACTGTGAAGCTCTGAAGGTTAGAATGATGTGTAACTATGAATGGCACACAGCACAGATAGTGTTCTTTGTGTGTGCTTTGTGTGTACTTCAGGGACATGTATCATGGAATTGGACCTTTGGACCCCGAGCGCCTCAACGTGTTCCGCACGGTGAAAGAGATTACAGGTGAGCCTGCCTCGCTGGAGTCACCTTGGAAAAATTGACCGAACAAAACATCATTATTACTGTATGTGATGTGTGTGTTTGTGTGTGTGTGAAGTATTTGGCCTCTGAGGTAGGAAAAGAAATCTTAGAGAGGAAAGTGGAAAGCTGACGTTGAACTCTTAAAGGTGAACTGGTGGATATGTTATTGTGTGTGTGTGTATCTGATAGTTGTACGTGCTTACAGTATATACAGCAGTGTGTGTGTGTGTGCTTGTGTGTGTATTCATTCATTAGCTATTACAGGCCTTAAGGGATGAGCAATACCTCGTACACAAACCCTTTTGTCATATTAAACTGCGACTTGCAGTTGAGCCAAACATCTAATGGAGTGAAACTGCATTTTCATAATGAAAACCCAAGCAATAAGAAAGAGCAATGGCCATTCTATCCCAACCATTTCCTGCTCTATCCCTTTAATGTCATTTCCACAGATGCTGATTTGATACAATCTGTCATTAAAGGCAAGTGCAAGCGGACAAATTGTGCAGAATATTAAATCCATTCTTTTAATTAGCGTATATTGTCTTCTCCAAGCACATTTCCTACTTAGAATGGGTTCTTGCTTGAACTTCACAGAGGCGATGCAACTCCATGACCAAAAATTGCATTTTTTTTTTTTTTAATTTGGATTTAGGCAACAAAAGGATTTTTTTTCTTGCTCATGATTCTTCCTTCATGAAAGACTCACTGGACCCCTCTTTTTTATTTTTCCTCTGTCTCCTTTTCCCCATTTCTTATTGACAAAACAGGGATATAATTTGTGGTAATTATCCATGCAATTTTGAAAGAAAAAAAATACTGCTTAATATAAGTTTTGTTAATTTATAAAGTTGCGTTAATTAGCGCAGTTTTCAACCAGTTTGCCTGATGTGTTTGTAGGTTACCTCAACATCCAGTCTTGGCCTGAGAACATGACAGATCTGAGTGTTTTTTCCAGCCTGGCAACCATCGGAGGCAGATCTCTGTACAGGTATGTGCAAAGGAGGTCAGAGACACAGATTAGGCACTGTTAGACTTTCTTCTGTCGTTCCCACGTGGCTCAGAGGGGGATCAATTTAAAAATAAATCATACTACAGAGTGGTACATGAGCACGTGCATGTAAAAACCGACTGTACAGGATTCAGTTTTAGTTTGACCTCCTGGGTATTGTTTTTCGATAGTGTGCATGTAGGTAAGGAGGTAATGACTGTAACGATTACTGAACAGTAGCACCACTTACTGCTCATTAACATCGTAGTGATGGTTATGTTCTACATCACTCTTTATGTCTTTGAATTTAAAATTGCATTAAGTGCAATTCCATTCTACCCATATGCAGATAACGTGCTCAGAAAGATTCTTGTCTCTCTGCGTTTCTTGCTGTGTTCCTGTGTTGTGGTGCTAACCATCGGAGCTAATGAGCCACCGGCCCTTGTTGTTCTGCACAGAGGCTCTTTTCTGTCACGCAGCTTTGATTAGCCCTGTTTAGATGACAGGTTCTGTGTTCGCTTACAAGTGGCAGATCCGAGGCACAGTGCTGGCAAGAGTCAGAGGAGATCCCACCTTGTTTTCCAAATGCCAGCGATGAACATGTAGCTCAGCAGTCTTTCATTGAGGGCTGGAGCAACATCCTTCATCATCTACCTCATCTTCGTCATCTGTGCTATATTTCTTCTCTTTATCCTCAACTTTCCCTTTTATCATTTGTTTTTTTTTCCTCTTTCTCTTTCTATATTCTCACCCACACTAGTCTATTTTTCTGTTTTTCTCACCTCTTTGTCTCATGATCTTTCCCCTTTTCTCCCTCTACTTCCTCCCCTACTTTCTGTATCGCTCCATCATCTTTTTTCATCCTGTCTAAGCCTCTACCTTTCTCTGTCCTTCTGTCCTTTCCTTTTTTTTGTCATTTGAATCCTGACTTTCTCCTTTCTCTCTGTTTCTTTTAAATCCTTAATTCTGCTGATTCCCTCCCCTCTCTCTCCTCTTCCCCCTCTCTCTGTCTTTATCTTTAACTTATTTCTTTTTCCTCTTAATTTAATTCTTTTTCTCTTTTCCTCTCTATTCTCCTGCAGTGGAAGTGGTATTTCTCTGCTGATCCTAAAGCAGCGCTGGATCTCCTCGCTCCAGTTCCAGTCTCTGGACGAGATCAGCGCCGGCAGCGTCTACATCTTCAACAACAGCCGCCTGTGTTTCTACAACACCGTCAACTGGACGTCACTCTTCAGGACGCCAAGCCAGAAGGTCCTCATCCGCAACAACAGGGATCCAAAGGAATGCAGTGAGTAGTGGTGCTGGGATGTGGGTTCTGAGGGTGGAATTAGAGTCTAAGTAATATTGTAGATTCTTTCCCAGATGGCGATTGTGTATATTATGTGGAACCCTTTACATTTTTTTATGTCAGAGTGACTTATCTTTGGAAACCAAGTATTTAACACTTAAGACACGAGTCCTGCTTGCCTAAAGTAAATAAATAACTGAATTAAAATACAATATCCATAAAAGCTGAGTTGCGAAAGAGAATAAAGTCCCATTCCCACTAATTTAAGCCACAAATATTTGCTACATTCGCTCAAATTAATTAAATTCAAACACACTAAAAATCTCCTGAGCACAGGAAAAACCTTGACTCAGTGATGGCTAAACTTCCATCACAGCCACGGAGCAGAAGATATACATTCAAGGAGGGCACAGTTTGCTGAAAACACACACTGGAGCATAACTTTGGGTTTAAGTTGAGCTCATACACTTAATTGCGTTTAAGGATGAAAAAAAATTTACCAGCCACTTTAAAGGAAAATCTTCTTTTCTTTTTTCTTTTTATTATTCTTGTAAGATTTTGTATATATGTGTTGTATGTATATGTGATGAAGAGGCAGATATTGGCATGTTGACGTACCATGTGAATCATGTAGAGGAATGCCTTTACTGCCTGAGGAAACTCTTACATACTCCCACATACACGCACACACACACAATCATTTATCTTAACACACATCCAGCGGTAACCAAACAGCTATTAAGTCCTCCTGTTCTCTTATTTTCTCTCCCATTAGCCTTCTAATTAATTCCAAACTTAGAATCCCTGCATATCTGTACAAATCCAGCTTCACCCCAGCCTTACACACTGACATGCTTGTTTCCAAGGCGACGGTATCACAGGCGTCTCTCGTTCCTTGGCCTTTGCCGTGAAAGCCCTTATTCAGCTCCCTGTGAGGAAACTGCTTAATGCGTCATGCACGGCAGTGGATTAAGCTCACTGTTAGCCACAGGGAAGTGGACACCTGATGGAACGATGAATAGTCTACATGTGGTTTAGCTGCAGATGGTGGAAACTGACCACATAAGGCCACTGTAGTGTTTCTTGGCCCTGCCAGGCTGCGGCTGATATCATTAGCCAGTTAATGAGTGCGGTGTGAGTGTGTGTTAGAGATCGATCGATGGGACCTTACACAGGCCTCTTCATTAGGCTCAACCCCGTGTCTTCCGCTGACTGTTTAGCTGTTGACAAAAGGTCCAGCCCCCACCCAGGCAGCACTCCCAGGGACGTGGGTGTCACTCACCGGATGGAGGACACGCCGAGTCCAATGGACAGCATCGATAATTGTGGTTTGACCGGGAAAAAAGGGCTCAGGGTTCTGGTTGGGGTGGTCTTTAATGGCAGTAGTGTGGGGAATACCAATGTTTACTCACACAGCTGGGCAGCCGTCAGCTGGAGCAACACACATACACACTCACACACAAATGTGTGTGACTAATACTGACTAATGTGAACCATAAGTAGATATATTTCACTGTTCCTGCATATTATTGGTCAATTCAGAGTAATTTATGTACTGTATCATGTTTCCATTGTGCTTTAATTGCATTATGTGTGTGGGTGTGTATCTGCAGGCTATAGTATTGTGTGTCTGTGCATGTAAATTGCCTTTAAGTGTGCGTGTGTGTGTTTGCTCATTTTTTTATTTTTGAATTTGTATTAATTCTTCTCTCTTCCCTCCACAGTTCAGCAGCGGATGGTGTGTGACCGGATGTGTTCAGACGATGGTTGCTGGGGCCCGGGGCCAGACCAGTGTCTTTCCTGTCGATATTTCAAACGAGGCCGCACCTGCGTTGAGTCCTGCAACCTCTTTGACGGGTGAGTAGTCCGTTGACAAACACTTTTTATTTGAAAATCTTTTTCTTCATTTGATGGATTCTGGACAAATGTACTACAAGTGTCTGATAGTGTGTTTGAGATGATCTGACAGAAATCTTTAAAACTTACCCTAAAAATGAGCATTTTCCTGAATGTCACATCATTATACTTTCAGGAGACTGCATTAATTCCCTCTCAAACCGCCATACATGACAAGTGGAGGAAATAAAATCAATTTAAACAGCTTTGACGCATGAGAATGAAGTCAAAACATCCTCAAGGGCTCTGGAGGAGGAGATTCTAATTGCCAATTGGCATGAATATAATGAGATGAACCAATAAGGGATTTCACACTGTGAACAGTTAAAGGAACATTTGGCTGCGTGTTACATCCATTGTCTAAAATCAATTTGAACATATTGTTGAAGTATTATATTTTGTTACAGATTGCCCATTTGGGCTGACAGACATGAGTGTTTACTGCTCTGAGCTGGGAAATGACTGACATTTGCGACAAAAGCCGTCAGAGTGCCCTCACAATCCACTGATGTTCTGTTTGCAGTGTGAATAATTGCATTCAGGTCATTGCTTTACGCTGCCAAGAGGCACATCAAAAAGATCACTGCCAACTCACCTGGGGAGAAACACTTCTTTGTAGATGTAGTTTCCAGCCTTTTGTGCTACTCTTGAATGAATGTGGAGATGTTGTGAATCACAGCACTTGAAAGCATCCATCTAAAACAAGACTGTACCGGCAGCATCCGCCATAAGATAAAGACGCCTTTCTTGCAAGCGATGATGTCAAGCTCGTTTTTTTCCCCAGGGGAAGAGGAGAGAGTGTGTGTGTGCGAGAGAGGGTGTATGAGAGCGAGCAACCCTCGGTCATGTTGACTTGTTGCTGGTCCTTTCCCGGCACCGTTTGTGGAAGGGAAGCTTTGAAGTTGCCGGGAAAAACAGCTCACAGCGAAAGCTTTGAAGACCGGCGAGGGAAAGGCGCGTGGCAGGGAGCTGCTGAAGCACACTCGTCTCCTGTACTGTAAATACAGTCAGTCAGTGTGATGCATTATAAGTATTATTCAACAGGCCCACGTCTTGCTTTGTGTCATGGGCCTGACTGTGGAATCAAAATGTCTATAACCTAAGGGTTTGCCTGGTGTAAGAAGTCACCACCTGCCAAGTACCAGTGCTTCAAAAATGCAAAAAAAAAAATCAAAACCTTGGACAACCTGTGTTTCTTATAGTTTCTTAATAGTATATGCTTTCTGTCTCACACAAACCAGTGTGATACTTGATTTATACTTCAAAAAAATCATGGTTAACTATCTAAGTGTTAGTTCAACACTATTCTGTGCAGTGACAAATATCATATTTGGTGTTTTTGTGCCTGTAGTATATAGAACGTTTGGTGCAATAACTGCCACCAATGATAAAATGGAAAACTTAGGTAAACTCAGGATTCAGGATTGTTGGCTGCTGCATGTCTAAATATAACTTCACCCTAATCCAGTACAGATACAGAGAGACTGTTTCAGCAGTTTCTTATTTTACAAGACAGCAAAAAAACAAAAAGAAAAACAGACCATGCTTCAACACAGACAGCTAGGTTTCATCTGCCACTTTAGTTGGTTATAAACCTTAAAAGGAATTCTGTCTTCAGTTCAGATGCCCTGATATTTTTCATTTGGACCTTTTGAATAACACTGGCATTTAAAGTTTTAAAACCTAGTTTATTCAATTGCCATCACTTTTGAGTGTGAAATATTTTTCAGCATTGAAACTGCTTGAGTTTACCACTGTATGAATATGGGGACTATCCCTACTGTCATGTACTGTTCTATGAGATATACAGAGAGTTCACACATTCATGAGGGACATTAGTTTAGTTGAACCTATTTTTTCAAATAAATGCACAGCTGGACATTATAAAACCAATATGTACAGTTTTCATATTGCTGCCTGTTTCATTTGCATCTTACAATCTAATGAACGACTACTTTCAAAATCTTGGGTTTAGTTACTGTATATGATTTTCTACTGTATGCAGCATAGATATCTGCCGTTGTTCTGAATCTATTTTATTGGACTGTATGTCTCCAAAGACTTTAGCGTTAGCTCATTAAATATGTTTTCAGGTTGGTGATTTTGAATCTTAAGATTCCTCAGCTCGCCCTTGTTATGTCTCCATTCTTAATGAGTAAAGGCACTAATTCCCTTTAGTTTATACGTCTGTTGAATAAAACAAAGGGAGAGCAAAGGAGTGTGAGGGGGGAAGAAAAAGTCTGAGATGGTGTCCACTGGGTTTGGGGAAGGAGGGAAGAAGCAGATTAGGGAGGCGTTGAAAGTGTTTAATTAAAAAAGTTGCTCTGGTGGGTTGGCCGTGCTCTGGTTTGCTGGAGGTTTAGAGGTCTGAATGGTGGCTACAGTCCTGCTTAAATTCCGGCTAAAACAGGGCTAATCCCCCATCAGGCCATCCCCCGTTGGGGCCTTTGCGCACACTTCCAGCCGTGAAGGGGGCCAATCAGGAGGAACGGCTTTGAAGGAATGGAAATGACCCTAGAGAGCACTGCTGCCGAGGTCTTTGTCTCTCACACATTCTCCTCCATGTATGTTTTTTCCCTCATGCAACAAAAGAGATCTTTCTCCACTGCCTGGGCCCTTTTCGAAAGGATTCCCCGGGGCAGTGCTTCCAGGAGAGAAATCTAATTTATTTTGGAACAAGGGAAAGAAAGACAAGGGAGAAATGTAAAGAGAGCAATGGGAGTTTCCTTTGAGTCCACTGAAAATTATTAACTAGAATGGCACACAGAAGAGTGTAAACCTCTGCCAAGGCCAAATATTGACAAAAATGATGAAAAATGCCCTGTCTTGTCATTGTTAAGGGAAATGATAAGAAAATTCCTGGATTGTCTCCTTTTACCGGCTCTGCACCTGAATTTAAAGGGATCCTCTCTGGCTCCTGACCCGTCCCCCACCAAATGAGTTCAAATCGGTTCTGTACTTTTTGCATAATCCTGCTGACAAATAAGCAAACAAACCAACCAACAGATGGGTGAAAACATAACTCTGATTGCGCAGGTAATGTAAGGAAACTCTCCTACTGTATGTTTGGATATCTGAGACACTGTGCTAATGTGATACAGTTGAACTCTGGAGTGTCAGAATGTCTCTTTTCATTTTTGCAGCTTTCAGAACCACAAAGCCTACATGAAAATGCAAAAAACACCCACCGGAGATCCAAATTTCTCAGTGCAAGATGGCATCTCACAAGGAGGAATCTGTTGGATCTTTATTTCGCCCTCGTAGCATCTCATGCAAATACAAACAAAACACACACACAAGGTTACACTCATTATTCCACCACTGTGAGAAAGGGGTTTGTTTGCGACTGGGTGAATCCTCCTCTGAGGGTGTCTGTCCTCTGCATCGGCTGATCGATCCCTCTGATGTGAAAAGTGTTTCTGATCGGCAGCGGTTTTTATTGACAGCACCCAGCCTCTGCTCGCCAGAGACGCCGCACTTCAAAAACAAAGATAATGCGCCGATTCGGGCACAAACAAGGGAGAAATTTATAGGTCGAGTGCATGCGCGCGCACGCGCTCGCACACATATACACGTATAAGGATTCAACAGTATGGCCCCTGGCTCTGTGCAGCTTCTGTCAATGTAATTGCAGTGTATAAACCCAATATCGAGCTCAATTGTTTACCTCTATTCTTTTAGAAATTTAAGCGGAAAAACAAAACCATCATGAGCTACATGCATCTCTCTAACTGGCTAAACAAAGGGCATGGCAGAATTCCTACCAGTTGCACAAACTGCAGTGACTCAACAGGATGAAAAAGAAAATTTCTCTGACTTACCTTTTTTTCTTTCATTCCTCTGTGCTTGTCTTCCTTAACCTTTTTTTGCCCTCATCCTTTCACACTCCCTCTGTTCCTCCCCCTTCACCCTGTCCGAAACAAACTTCAGTCCCTGCCCTCTCCCTGGCCTCTTTTGCCATCCTTCTTTTCTCTCATTCCCTCCCACCAGCTCTCCTCTTATTTCCTCCTCCCTCCACACATCTTCTCGTGTTTGCTCATGATTTAAAAAGCTGTTCATTATTCATGGGCCTTTCTCTCTTAGCATATTGACCATACTAAGCCTTTAACTTGACCAAATAGTCTTAGGCAGCTCCCTGCCCTCTGTGCCCCTTTACCAGAGGGCAACCTAACAATCAGTGAAAGAAGGAATCTCGGAGATGGGCATGAGTGAATGAAGGTTTAACCTTGCTTTCTCGATACTGTATCCCATATTGGTTTAAAATCAAAAGGCTCCTATGTACAGCTTGTGCTCATATGCACACAGCATGCTTCAAAATCTTCCCTCAGCAGGGTCTTAATCAATATTTCAGTGTTGGTACGCTCAAATCTATAATACATACATCTCTATCTCGATTTCCCTATCTATCAGGAAAGTGCGTGAATTTGCCAATGGATCTGTGTGTCTGGAGTGTGACAGCCAATGTGAGAAGATGGATGGGAACACCATGACATGTCTTGGCCAGGTAAGACCCTCCTGAATTCACTTCAGACATCCTCAGACTCAACTTCCTTTTCACTTAACGATACTTTCCCTAGAGTTAGACTTCTCACTTTTAGATTAAAACCACTTCTCTCATTTTTCTGTGTAAGATAGTCTCATATCTTCTACGTGCTGAAGTGGATTTCAAACTTATTTTGTGGGAGTCTATCTGTTTTTGCGCACAGGATTTCAGAAGATATAAGTGCTGTGTTTGCAAAGGTGAATGGTAGGTTAATGGGAGGAATGATAAACTACTGTGGCTACTTTAGGAGGCATGCTTTTGGCAAGCACACACACACGCACACTCAAAACAGCAAAATGAGATTCGTTTTTGACCTTCCCATAAAGTCGCTGTTGGAGTCTTGGATGTGATCACACCACGACTCTCCAATATGTTAGAATTTCCCTTTAAAATGTCAGGAGAGATACTCGTCTGCTCTCGTGCACACACAAAACATGAGCTCAGTATGTACACACAAATCTGCCTATGCAAGGCTGCATGAGTCATTTCACTATGTGCTTTGTAATACTAGACGACAGAGTTTTCCAGACCTGAGTAATGTTTGCTAAAAACTACAACGACCAACTGTCTAGGAAATTCCTTGGCTTTTTCTTTGGAATGAAAAATGTTTTTATAGTTTTATATCTTTAATAGGAGGGTTTGGTTTTATCCTTTAAGGAATCGTGAGCCAAACAAAGGTGCTTTACACAGTTTATAAAGGCTAATTTTACTTTTGTAGTATACATTACAGAAGTTTTACCTAATCTGCTGCACAACTTATTTTGTGGAATTCAGTAGTTGTGTGAGTAACCTTTTCTGGCTGTCTCCAGAGAGAGAGAGAGAGAGAATAAAAGATGGAAAGAGAGAGAGAGAGAGAGAGACTCCTCAAGAATGCACAGAGGCTTCTGACTTTGAGATGCTGGTCACAGTTGGCTAGTAAATAACACCAGAGTCAATCATCCACAGGCACTCTCACACACAAATACACATGCATATGGCATACACAGACATACTTGAATGCATTCAGACATCTGTATGTGTCCGCACTTGCGCGCACACACATGCATAGGCACAAACATGCAAACTGAGAATAATGTTTATTGATGGCGTGTGTCTGAATGTGTCAGACTGTGTGAGAAGCTGTCCATCAGGTCACTGTGGTCGTCATTAGCAACAGTGCCCTTGCACCAAAACTCCCTGCACCCAGAATACAACAGAGCTTCATGACAACAACTCTTGGAAATACACACATAAACACCCCCGTATTTGCACAACTGTACACTTTAGTCAGCACTTTCATCACTTCAGACACACGCATGAGCATAAACACACACACTGAATACAGTCAGTTTTTCTCTTACTACTTTCAGACACACATTCATGTGCACCGCTATTTTACTTATTCATGATTCTGCTGCAGCTGAGCTCGTGCTCAGTTACCACATGTCATCTCCTCCATCGCATTCGATGTGCCATGCTTTGACATGACCTGATTCCATATGCATTTTGCCAATTTTAACAGGGGTGCAGTGGAATACACTCTGGGCAGTTTTGCTCAACACATTATAAATCACTGAATGGAATTCATGTGGGTCCTGCTAGCTATATTAGTCGTGGTAGGAAGTGAGCAAATTGACATGATTCACCAGGTTTAAATTTGATTCTTTTCAATTCTACGCTCCTCTCTCATATATTTTTCTATATCTCACTTCTTTCCTCTTGCTTTATCCCATTCCATTTTCCATAACTTTATTTTTCCTGCTGGCTTCCCTCACCTCTTCGCCCATCATTTTGTTCTACACTTCTTTCTCCCTGTTCATTCGCCCCTTTCCCTCTTACTAATCCATTTGCTGCATCCTCCACCTCTTCCTTCTTTATTCTCCCCTTGTCCACTACCTCCTCCTAACCCTTCCTCTCATCTCCCTCCTCCTTGTTCTGGTTTCCTCTCAGGGCCCAGACCAATGTGTAAAGTGTCTGCACTTCAAAGATGGACCCAACTGCGTGGAGAAGTGCCCCGATGGGTTGCAGGGAGCCAACAGTTTCATCTTCAAATATGCCAAGGCCAACAATGAGTGCCACCCCTGCCATGCCAACTGCACCCAGGGGTAAGAGCAGGGTGATACATAGAGATGTGTGTGTCTGTGTACAAAATTAATGCTTTTCATTTAAGAGTTTGCTCGCCTTCGTTCTTTCCTGGGCATCCTCTGGCTGAGGTGCGTTTATGTTGTTAAAAGCATGCTGCATTGCACCTGGGTGGCCTCATGGACGTGCAGCACCTCTCTCCAAAGGAGTGAGAGAAAGGAAAAGACTGGGAGAGCATATGACTTGGTCTTTGAGCCCCTAGATTCCTGTAGGTGTGATGACCTGTAGTTCACTCCGGGGCGCCGTCTGCTCAGGGGCAGAATGCATTGACCCAGTCCAGTACAGTAGGAAAAAGTAAGATAAGAAAGGCAGAGAGGAAAAGAGGAAAGGTTGCAAATGAAGGAGTAGGTGGAAGAGGTGCCTGAGAGTAACAGCTACATTCTATAGAAAAACGCATGTCATATTGGCTGGAACAAAGTGCATACAAATTGTCTGTGATCACAGAAAGTCTCAAATCAAAACATCTACTGGAGAATAAAATTATCAGAGATGATTTCTCAAATCTGCTGTGTATGGGCTGAGGATCCAAAAGAACCAAACCTACCTCATTATAGAGTTACTGCAGCTACAAGACAGAGTTCTCTCTGTGTGGCATTGCTAAAAATAATAGAGAGATTGACTTATTCTACTTAAACCAGAACAATAAAGAGGACACCTGCTGTTCTTGCTGTCAAAACAATGAGGTTTTTCCCTTTTTGGAAATTTACACAAAAAGGTACAGTTGTTGGGAGAGGGGTAAGGTGGAACTGTGGAGTCTAGCACTGAAACAGTTCATCAATTAATCGCAATTTTGATGAGTGATTCGTTTTAGTTAGCAAAAGCACCAAACATTCTCTATCTCCATTATCTAGTTCCAGCTTCTCAAATTTGAGGTTGTATGACTTTTATTCTGTCTTGTGTCATTGTGAATTGAATTTTCTTTTTTTTTTTTTTTTTTTTTTTTTTTTTCTTTCTCCCTTGTGATATGTCGAGCCAACAGAAAACCTCATTTTTGGCTCTGGGAACTTATGATGGGTAAAAATTATATGTTAATGATCATCAGATTAATCTGATAATCTGTTGTTTGTTGATTCAACTTTTTTTTTGGTTTGTTTTAGGGTGAGTAGATAATGGCTTTTTAATTTTAGGCTTGAAGCAATAGTTGGAAAATAGTCTTCTTTCCCCTGTTGATCCTGTTTGCAGTATTTACCAAGTTCACTGACTTCTTTTTACATGGTTGAAGGGGTGATAATAGATGACAGATCTATATACAAAGTCACTTAATATGACCACCAGGTTTCTGAGTACATGGTGAAAGAAGTGCCAAAGAAACCTCTAAATAAACTCACAGCTTAGCCACTATCCAGCTGTGTACTGCAGAGGCCAAAGCAGCACGGGTCTTCAAAAGCATGGAGTCTGTGGATACAAAAGAAAATTTACCATCTTTACAAACCAGTGCGCTGGGTTTATGTCTTCATCCTCTCATCCTCGCTTATCTTTTGAAGTCAGTGTGGTTGTGACTTTGAACTTGAGTCTTGGCCTTTTACCCTTTCATTATAACTGGGAGCATACTATCATGGAGGCAGCTGTAGAATGGGGAGGGGGTATTCAGAGAACAGATAGAAGATGATGGGTAAAGGGCTGAGGTGGAGCTTGTCAGTGGTCTCAGCAAACAAAGTTAGAGCACTGAAACCTAGCAACAGAAAGATAGCTGGGGAGATGATGTGAGGTGGAAAAGGACGTGATGTTCTGTCTCTGACATAGCAGGAGGTCATTTTATTTTACTGCAGCTTCTCTGTAAATGTTGATAATGTTATTGCAGCTTTAAAGAGGCAGAGTGAAGGAGTTTTTAAAAAGTACAAGGGGGTAAAGAAGAGGAATGGGGTAAAGAAGAGGTGAGGACAATGGATGCAGAAGTAGCATGGGAGATAAGTCTGGAAAAATAGGTGGGAAGCAGAGAAGAGGATAAACGTGAGGTTATAATTCTTCACATGACAGCTTTCATTGCACAGATACACACACCCGCACATTTCCGACACTGTGAGGACTAATCTGTAGTTGGCATGACAACACTTCCATCAGGCCTTGTCATTTTATCCTGCCGTCTAGCCCCAGGGTTCTGTGGATTAACATCAAGATAGAGGCGGAGACTGGGGATTTGAAGGTATGAGCCAAAGTGAGACATTGCAGGGGTCAGAGGTCAGTGTCAACAAGGAAACAGCACCTTGAGAGCTTGTAAAGACTCAGTATCGTGCTTCATGAGGGCAGATAATTAAACCAGAGGCTTAATTATGCAACCTGACCAACAATAAGTCATAAATACTGATACATCTTACAAAAAGAGAAGTGTGTGTGCTGTTTATTGGCAGACCTTTGTACTCTTGTTGACTTAGAAAGGAAACTTTGTGGCTCATGTACACACACACACACACACACACTCAAACACATCCACACACACAATATTGGATACAGATGCTGATTGCTCACTAATTAGCTATTTGGTGCACCATTTAATTGACAACAAAGCGACTTTGGAGGAGCCACAGTTGTCACTGGTTTAATTCCAAAGTTAGCCTGCTCTCCTAATTTGCTATATAATTTGTTGTGTTTTGTGTGCCCGTGCAGCTTACACACACACACACAGATACACACACGCAGAGAGTAGCATTCAAAAACTGTTCTCCTGTGTCTATCCTGCTGTTCAAAGTCCTCCACTGAAGGAGTGAGAATTAATGAGCAGCTAAGAGTCTGCTCTAATCACTTCCTGCTTACCTAATGTTAAAAACTCCACTTCTCACTGATCAGAGTGTTATCAGCACCACGTTCCAGTGGCTTTGATTGTTGAGATAGTAATGAAAAAAGATGTAAGTGTTTCTTGTATTTGGAAAGAAGGTAAATGTGATTCTGATAAAGATGCTACTTCACAGGGAGAATCAGTCAAATGGCAAATAAAAGATTGTTAATTTTCAAAATAATGGATTTCAACAGCCTTAATTTAATGTGCACAAATGTGGCTTGGATGTTAGTAAAGCTGCTATGAGGGGGATGTATTATGAGGCCAGTAACACCCCTTGAAGGCTCAACAGTAAACCCTGTCATTCCAGAATATATTCATCCACACGCCTCCTACACTGACCTG